>NC_071087.1:133513497-133713497 GCF_027358695.1 Spea bombifrons | reverse complement strand
CAGTTCGTATTGGAGTTGAATAAAGATTTTAACTAGTTACATAATTTAAGGTATAATATTTATAAAAGTGAGAAAAAAATGTTGCTGGAAACATTATTGATCTGTGCCACCCTCAATCACAGACTCGGTGCCTCTGCTGGTGTAAGTAAGGTAATCCGCATATATATAAATGACAACGCTTCCTTTTAAAAAAAATCAGTTTTTTATCCTTAATTCATAATAAAAAACATGCATTCATTATAGTTGGCAGTAAATAGCTGCTTTGCCAAGTACATACATCTAGCAGTATATCCTGTTTATTAGACTTGTGCACAGCAGGCAAAATCGTTTCAGACAGAATTCAGGGTCATTATTTGATTCGGAAATGACATTCAGGTGGTGTTCCCGAAGGGGGAGGTCCAGACACTTTTTGAACTCGCCTTTCACCTAAAGCAGCACCATCTCAAGGTTAAGGAAGAGTTCCATGCTCAGTTTTGCACTGCAGGACCACCACCAACAGCAGGACTGCAGCAATGGATGCACACATCCAGCCGCATGCTATGGGACTCAATTTCCAAAAAAATGGACCAGTTGTTCCTCCAGAGTAAGGACGGTAAAAGAGGTGCAGCAGCAGCAGTAGTACACTGGGTCTGGGCAGGCAGACACTGGTAGATGATGGAGCAGGACTGAATTTCCCCAGTGCTATATATTATGTATATTATAATGTCTGTTTCTGTCACCAATATTTATTTATCAACGAAGAATAATATATGATATGAAAAAATGTGACTTTTCTACAAATTACAAGTTTGGCTGGTAGCGTAGATGGCCAACTGTCCTAAACTACTCAAGAACAGGTTTTGATTTTTAAACAATGTGTGCAAGCCCAGTAGAATGCATGTTTTTGTAATTGAACATAAAGAATAACATATAATAATATAGAAAGATAATACAAAATATTTTGTGTTGTCCACAAATTAGAGGTTTGGCTGATACAGGACAGTATTTATTAAACAACTAAACAACATTGTGTGCAAGCAGTCAAATGCCTAATTTAGTCTCATTTTTGGGGGGTTAATCAAAAGCTAGAGGTTTTACCCTAAAGAAAATATCTGATGCAGTCCCTGTAAGTGGTAAACAAATTTATATACATACACTGCATTAGTACGCAACAGGTTCATCAATCCACCTAACACCAGTACATTTTCTGCACTAAAATAATCTATGAATTAACGTGCAGTATGGTAGGTGAGGAATGAGCATCAATCACAGCATCTGCTAAGCTGTCACTGTCTCACACTCCAACTCCCATCAGTCTGTAACTGCTGCCGCTGACAAGTTAACATGGCGTCAGCACACTATATATTGTGTCCTTCTCCTCGTCAATGCTGATTGGTCAGAGAGAAAAAATGCCCACAGGTAGTTTTTCTCATCAATCAAGTTATTGATATGTACCCTCCTAAACACATTCCTTCCATTTTACCTCATCACCGAGCGCCCAAATGGCTTGTAACGGTGCCAAAAGAGCTTGTAATGACGCCAAGCGGCTTGTTGTTGCTTCATGTGGCAACAAATGGACGAATCCTAACGACGTTTCGGCCCTTTTGAAATTTGTTTTCGCCAGTTTCATCGGGGATCGCCTTGTTATCGGAGATTCGCCCAATGCACGAGACAAGCCAATTTTTGTTAAATATTCCAGACACCGTGGGCACGATTCAATGACCTGTCTAAATAAAGTCAGAAAATACAGAATGTCCCTTCTCTACACAGTATGAACGTGGCAATTCAATGCCAGTGACTAAAAGCAAATGAACTTCCCTTATCAGCCAAAATGTATGTAAGCAGTAAGCGACTGAATCACCTACTAACGTGGACCGTGCAAGTGCCAAACCGCTTAACCACCATTGAGATCAAAGGGAAAATACAAAATGACATTGGAGCGAGCCGATTGCCACACCAAATGCTGATTACAGCCAACTGGGATTGGAGTTTGCAACATATTTGCAGATAACCTCTGTAGACTACTGTAAAACTGTTAGACAATGGCCCTGGATGGACATTCATTAAAACACAGGCCTAAGGAGTGGAGGATATTCAGAAAGAAAGAAAGATGGAGATAATTGACCCTGGAGGTATTTGACAGCGGGTATAGTCGGAGAGCGTTGCACAGTAAGCTACGCATAATATACCTTTACACGTATCACAAACACGGCACCCTTAAACATTAACAACACATTTTAAACTTTTATTGGAGTGATTGGTGACTGACACGCCATTTTGTTAAATAGGCATGATACTATGTGCATTTAACAGTCATGATGGGGATTGTAAGTGAGGTTTGAACACGCTGAGTAATGTCTAAATAGTGCACCAGTAGTGATCTGGTTGATATCTAATGGTACTTAACATGTCAACACTGAGAGGTTTTAATGTCCTTGCTGAGGTTTCTTTTTGCGTGACTGCATGTGCAGTATGATTAACTGAGTCTCGTACGGTGTGTACGTTTAGTTTAGTTCTAGTAGACCTTAGATGAAAGGTTTGGTGGTCTGAATGCACAGGCAAAGATGTATCCAATTGAGGTACTAGTGCATGCTGTGTATCTCATTGAATCTCTTTGAGGGCAGGATTTTCTATGGTATCAGTGTAGCATCTTCTGTGCATTCAGGCCATTGAATGTACGATTGTTCAATGAGGTTTAGTCAGTCTGTTGATTTTTTTTTTTTTTTGTTACACCATAAAGGTCAATTAAGGTTGCCTTGCGTGTCTTCTAATCTTCGCTAGCAAGAAAATTGTGAATATTTTTTGTGTCTTATATTAAAACAAGTCCAGTTAGGATTCAAATGTGAAACATTTGTAGCTGTGACTACCTGGTGATTGGTATTTTTCAGTGAAATATTAAAGACCACCATATTTCACGTATATCTTCTGTCTGGATGAAATCGGTGATGTAGATGAATACTTGAGAATTGAACCACTGGGTTAGTGCTTCAAAACTAGCGCTTGGATAAACCTAATAATTTATCAAGCTCAAAATTAATGATTTTCCTGGATGTTTGGGTTATAAAAAATGCTAATACTCTAAAATGAGTCACTTTGGGAGAATTGGCACTTGAGAAGACCTGGAGGTACCACTTGTGCCAAGGCAAACAAAATACTGACAGTTGAAAGCGTTTTTAGGTCATTCCGTTTTCATGCAGATCAACAATTTTCTAGAATTGGAATTACATCAAAGAAAACACAGATAAAGTTTAAAGAAGAAACTATTTGATTTTGTCTCAGTGGTGATCATAAGTATATCAGCCTCATGGACAAAACAAATAACAAGGTTTTCTGTTGCAATTATTGGAGACGTCCAAAAAAGAGCATTTTTGCATTTACAGCAACAACGCTCTGGAATACTGAATCTGATGGACTTATGATATATTTGATGTCTTATTTTTGTAATTATAGTAAAACTGTTTACACTCATCTTCTATAGGATCTGCCAGTCTGATGGCTTTGTGTACAAACTCCCATTGCTGTCGATTGGATTTTGTTAGCCAAATGCTTCAGAGCACATAAAATATGCAGCAACTACAAAATGCAGATCTTCTGCTTTTAAATTCCTCTCATAGCCTACTTGTGAGAAATGACCCAAATCCTCTGATGTTCAGACCCCTTGCTATCTGCTGAATGTAGAGAGGAACAAAGCAGCACACCGAGGAAGGTTAAAAATACAGGCGCTGTTTACTGAGCTAATGATTTTCTGCCTCTCCGAATTTCTGCTGCTGTCTGAAAATTGCACACTTTTAATGCTATATTTACAAAATTAAAAATATGGAAGGGACACAGTGTGTTGAGGAAGCAGTGCTTTTTATTCTGCTGCTTTCCTATGCAGTGTTTTACATATTGAGCAGAAATTTAGAGATTTTTTAGCGACCGTAGAATAACGATTGTTTTCATGGAACAGAAATAGACAGTGAGTGTTTACAACTCATAGCCTCTGGCTACTTCTTGTAATATTACCAAGACCCCTACTTTTCAGTATTCTGTTTTTTTTCTCTCTCCCTATAACCCACTTCGACCAGCTCCAGAACTTAAGAAGTCTCCGTTCTTTGACATCTAGGCATCTTTACATTATGTGTAAGCAGTGTCTTCTTTTGACAGTGTCCCATTGCACTGCTGCTTACCACTCTCCCCATGCTTCGGTCTCTTATGTCTGTGTTAAATGGAGCTCTGAGTTATGATGTCATATCCTCGTGCTTCTTCTCTGACCTGGAGAGACAATAAGCTTGATGTAGAACAGGTGCTCTGCTTGTCCCAGCCTGAGGAAAGAAGTGCCCCACGGTTTCTTGTTGCCTCGAGCCCCGCTGCCTTATTTTATAAATCAGAACCGTTTTAGTTGTGAAGGCCCAGTGCTTCCAATGCTAAGTTTTCATTTACTGTAGTAATTATGGAAACTAGGACAATCAGGCACTAGTTATAATGTTCTTGGCTGTCTTAGCTACAGTAACTTATGCTAGACGCTGGGGATGCAAAATAATGGTGTTCATTACCCAACGGCTAATGCAACAGCTTGCAAATTGTATCAGCATTGAGTTCTTTGGCACAAAGCAACATGCAAATCCTGCATTCACACGTCCATCATGTCCAATACGTCTTACAAATGCTTAGATTAACATCTGTCCGAATAGTTACCATGTAGCCATAAGTTTTAATGTTAGTTATTACTTTAGTGATACCCTGATGTGTATGGGTTTTGTAAACAGGATGCAAATGGCAAAACAATGCTGTTGACACAAATTTTGTCTCATTACCAAATTGCTAATATTTAGCCATATAGTCGGCAACATCTGGCATTTCAATTTCTCCAGACTATAGTTCCCATCAGCCAACCTGGTGTTATCTAAACACCATAAGGATTATAATCCATACCAGCAGTGTCTTCCTCTGTGTGAACTAAAAGAAAAGCAGAATAGGTCATCAAATTGTGTTAGATGCAATGGCTAATTGGGACCATTGTCTTTATATTCCATCATCACATGTGCTATAGACTGTCATTATGGGCCAGCATGGGGTCCATCATCCAGTTTTAGTTAGAAACTGCTGGAGCTCTGAAGGCATGTTACAATATCACAGGTTATAATCTTAAAATAGTGATTTCATACCAATGGCACATTTGGCCTTTTATATTTTATTTAGAAAACTGCATACAGTGAATCCCTTCTGGCTTAATCTCCATTGCTTTAACTGTATATGGAGTTTTCCTTGTAGCTTGCATTACTCCTGTGGGTTGTAGCTGCTCCTTATCACCCCCAATGACACGGGATTACTTAAATACAACAATTAGCAATAAGTCACCAGTATGAATATTGTGTAAAGTATGTTTCACAACCTTCTAGGTTGTAATGTTTTTTTTTTTGAGCAGGGCACCTTTTTTTCTGTAATTCCAAGTGTCCTGTATACCCATTGTACAACACTGCGGAATATGATGGCGCTGTATAAGCCAATAAATTATAACTGCATTCATCATTATAAAGATCAGGTAATATGTCACTAGCCCTTTAATTCATTATGTGCATGCAGCAGAAAGCCCTGATCTTAGCGTGCTCAGAGTATATGAACAGCATTTTCTATGGATATGGTGGCAGTTAGTGTTTATTGATAATTTTTCAGGCTTTTGTGTCTGATCGCTAAAAGGTTCAGCTGGTCTATGGAGAAAACATTACTATTAAATGCCGTTCCCTGTGCCATTTTCTTATCAGGCTTGATTGTTGTATTGGAAAGGACAGAGCATCTATTAGGTATAACTATATGTATAATACAGACCTAGTAAATGGACAGATAAGAGATTCTGTAATCCAGTCATTCTGCACCGTTGGTATAGGAGCAGCTGAAATGTTCTATTTCTGTATTTCTGACACATAATCCTGGGATAATCACACGTCAATTAATTTTAGTGACAAACAGATTTTGTTTTGCTTGTTTTTTCCTGCCATGATGTTTATCTTTTTCATGTTGATTGAAAAAAAAAAAAAAGAAAAAAAATATAAATTCTATTTGTTTTGTTATACAAAAAAGAAGCATGATTTCTGCTTTGCGGATGACATCATATTAATTTTGGCTTATGTTCCTGAACAGATGTGTTTCGTGGTGTACCATTTATCCATAAATCTGTTAGAATGCCTGTTGTTTTGGAGAATATTCAAGTTATTTTATAACCGTTAAATTGTACTTTGGGGACTCAGGGTGTGTCATCGTCCCTCACCCATTATCTGTTCTGTATAGCACAGAATCAGTGAGATGATGCCGATAGATATTAACCTATTGATTGCTGGGATTTTGTGCAGACAGTTACTAGTTTGGGAAAATAATAGGCCATAGAAATAACAATCTGATATCACTATACATTATCAAGGGACAATGCTAT
Source organism: Spea bombifrons (assembly GCF_027358695.1). Taxonomy (NCBI): domain Eukaryota; kingdom Metazoa; phylum Chordata; class Amphibia; order Anura; family Pelobatidae; genus Spea; species Spea bombifrons. Next base: position 133,707,109 of record NC_071087.1, on the reverse strand, counting down.
GAGCCTCTCCTGCAAGAATAGCTTTCCTGACCCTGTATAATGCATAGTTAATTTGGGTAGATCTCAGTGATTGAACTATGCATTTTACAAGAGATGCGTGCGATGGCTGATCTTTCATAATCCACGTTGCAGTTAGGGAGTCCAGTCTTGTGAGCTCGCCTCTTAATGTTTCTCTCTGTACTCTGTACTTGCAAAGACTAGTAACCGTTATTTTAGTTAGCAATCAAGTCAATGATTGTCAGGAATTTATTATTTTTAAGTTACCACCAACTCCGCGGTAAGTGAAGATGCTTCACCATCAGTTAAATACAGTATGGGTTTGTCACCAGTTGTTAAGGACTGCAAACGAGTTACGATTTCTGGATATCCTGGTTTGAACATGACCTGCGGCAAAATGTTTGGCTGGCTTGTTTGCAGCTGGTTTTTAAGTTAAGTGCCTGCTGGAGTACACCAGTCTATTTACGGCATGCGGATTTTGGACATGCTCAGTTGAACTTCCATTCCACCCAATGGGAGTAGCGGCAGTCAATCCCATGTGGGCTATTTTATCAGTAATGTTTCGTAGAGCATGTGCAGTTGCATTCTAACTTAAGTAGCCAAAAAAAAATGAATGCTCCAATTTGTATGCCATAAAAAAAAAGTTGCAAAAAAGGACCCAAACATGCATTAAAAACTATACAGGTTTGGGGACTAAACTGTTCCTTTAAGCCGTTTCATACCTTGCAGGCTTAGTTCTGCTTTGGATGGAAATATACATTGTTTTTAATCGTTTGAGTATCTTTTCTATTTTTTTGTTATTGCCAAAAGCATCCGGTATTTAATGGCTTATTTTTTTTGTAGTCAAAATTGACTAATTCAGTGAAATATCATATTGACGTTTCGTCTATACAGGTCATTTCCCTTTTTCTGGAGAGTTGCCATTCACAACGGAGAGTGGGTGTTTAGGAAATCTGTGCTTTCTGACTTCTTCCACTAGGAGGCAGTATTGTTCTTTAAGCGGCACCGGGTTTTACTGACACCCTAAATTTATTGTCTTGAAAGCAGTATTCAGAATCAATTGTGAAGCCGGTAGCTGTGGGAAATGCGAAGTGTTTACATTTCTAATCTGTGCCTAACAATGGTCTTCTGTTGCACTTCTAGCAAATGAATTCCTATTCATCAAACCAGGGCAGAGCACAACAGTAAGCAATTTAACCAGTGCCGCTCTAGAGAGAGCCCCTGAACTCGGCAGCTTATTTCTCTGCAGACCACTCTAGCTAAGAAGGATCAAAAAGTTCTCCTGTTCTCTGTGATTCTACATTCCGCCTCTGTTAAAGAGCCTTGGTATGTCACTGAAGCAATGGCTTTAGAAATCTTGGTTCACACATGACCAGAATATTCCCCAACATTACAGACTCCGAGATAACGTAAGCAGACATCAGCCTGCTCCCGGTGGCTTTACCCCGTTGTTACTAAGGGGATTCGTGTTCATTAGACTGTGGATTTCTTTAGATACTGTTGTGTGTAATCCCGATGTCCGCAATAAAGCAGTCTCGGTCTAGAGTAAACATACAAATAAAGTAAATATTGCTAAACATTTTAAAAATCTCCTGTGATTGCAAAAAAGGTAGAATTATTCTTTTTAAATATTTTTATTGCACATTTGTATCTTATGTGAAGCATCTAACATTCATTTATTTCTTTATTCTTTTTCGTTGTGCGAGGTGGAGCTTAGATTCTGGATTGTGAGATAACAAAATAGCAACTTGATTTTGGTTGCATATTTGACAATTCTTTCTTTGCTGTTTATATTTCAGCTTTGCTAATTCCAATCGCAGTAGAGAAGTATGACGTGCCTAAATCAGTGCCAAATGTATGCATTATTAAGCATGTTTTCACTGCTAGTATTGTTTAAATAGAAATAACAGATCTTGCTTTCTACTCGTACTCACTGACAGGAAATACTCGCTAAAGGGAATACTGAATACATGTTTATATGTGGTCTTATCCTCTGTGTATAGAAACGTTTGCACGCAACTTAAAACGATGTTATGAAGTAATTGTAGTACACCGTTGGCAGAGGTGCACTAAGGACAGCGTGAGGGGTGCACTGCACTTAGGTGCCACCACAGCAGCCCAGGCAGCAGGGGTGATTGGGGTGATTGGAGAGACCATGGATCTTCCTCTAACCGGCCCAAAATTAAGGAAGCACAAGGTTTGTTCCTTCAGACCTGATGATTGATGCCAAGCACGAAGATATGATGTCATATCCCACTGCTCAGCACCGAAGCTGCATGAAGGAACACTGAAGCTGAGGTCTGAAGAAACAGAAAATGTGTTTAATTTGAAAGTGTGTGTGTTAGGGCAAGTAAATGGGGGGGGGGTGGGTGTTTGTGTAAGGGCAAGTGTGCATGTTTATATATGTGTCAGGCATTTGTAAGGGCAGTGTATGTATATATGTGTATTCTGACAGTCCGTTATTACTTTGACTGTTTTGGGCCTAAAGGGAATAGAATGATTCGCTTTAGCACAGGGGCACTGTTTAGTACTGTTGCTATTTGTTTTATTTACAACAGTAAAAATGTCCGCCATAAACCTTGTCCACGCCTATCCATGGTTAAAGTGTGTGTCAGTGTACAGGGTTAAAAAGTGTGTGTATCAGTATACAGAATATATATTCTATATATATATATATATATGTGTGTGTGTGTACAGCCTGTGTCAGTGTAAGGGGTTTGTGTGTATGTGTATGGGGGTGTCAGTACACAGGGCTACAATGAGTGTATGTGTGTTGGTGTACAGTGTTAGACCGTGTGAGGTGTTAGAATGAGCGCTTGTGTGGCAGGTATCCGTGTACAGTGTAAAACTGTGTATGTGTGTGTCGAGTCAGGAACCACGGGACTCAAACCAGTGAGACAAAGCATGGCTGACCATTCAACTACAGGCGTGGCCACCCAGAAGCTCTGTGGTCACTGGGATTTTGTCTCCCCGTATGCCTGTCCAGCTTGTCACCAGTTCCTGACACACCTGAGGCCTGTTCCAGGCCCCTTTGGAGAATTGCACTTCTTGGCCCTGCATTATTATGTCTTTGCTTAACCTGTGTATTCTGGTTTTTGACACCTGGCTCTTGAGTCTGTTTATGTTACCATGTCCTGATTTGGTACCCCATTTTGATTATTGATTATCTGGCTATTTGACCTTGGAGAGTTCTTAGTTTATGCCTCTGTCTCCTCCCAGTGTACCACGATTTGACATTACTGTGCTATTGTCCTTTCCCAGAAAATTGGCAGAAAATTTAAAAAAGGTATTCCAACACCTTGCTGTTTGGAAATCTTCACTGCGGTCTGTACATTTTATGGCTCTAGCCTAATCCATACCTGTGAACATCCAGGGCCAGCACAAATGTGCCCTCTCTTTCAAGGCAGGTAACCGTTTATTAGGAACATAGGAGAATGTAAAATACAAATGCTAGACAGATTTTCTCTCTGGGAAAGCTCTGTGAGGAAATATGCTGGGAGCTTTGGACCACTTTTCCTCTCGTAGTCGTAGCCCAAGCTCATCTTTCCCTTTCATTTCTCCGTAAAAGATAAAATTACCGTGGCAACCGAAGGAAATCTCATTTATGTTATAGGGAGTTGGACTAGGCTCTTGTTGCAGATGGTGCTTGATTTATGGAAAGCAAATTACGACAAGTCAAATTTAAGCCGGCTAATGTTAATTTTCAGGGGCCAAAAAAATATCTTTATTGCTGTTAACCAGTTTATAGCCAAATTGTTTTGTAAGGTTTATATCATGAGACAAGGGTGTTCAGTCTTGTCATGGATCAATAATAAGCAAACTTTTTTTTTTTTTTTTTTTTTTTACATTGTGATGTTTTATTTATGTGGACATATATATTTATTATCTTATTTATATAGCGCCAACAATTTAAGCAGAGCTCCATAAATACATATATACAAGGAGTATGACAAAACTAGAAATGACAGACAAACTGATACATTAACTCGGGAGGGTTTACAATTTAGATTTAAATGGCGAATAGTGATTTTCACTGTCCAGAATATATATGCTAAATAATGGATCTATTTGCATATTATAATAATCTCCTCACCTGCATAACACCATTGATGTGACATATTTTCTAAAATGTAATTAAAGTTTCTTTCATGATTGCATAATGAACCAAGATATTTGAAAATATGCATTAACTTTAACTGTATATGCCAATAAAGCTTAATGCGACTGGATCCAGACTCCATTCAATCCTTAGTGCATAGACCTTTAAATAGACGGATCCTTTGTGTGCAGGAACATCCAACACCACAGTACTTAGCATATCATTATGAACGTTTTCTTCATCTTCCCCCTTGTGTGAATACTGTCTCTCTATGTTATATAGCACACTAAGCAATTTCTGAACTATAACAGCAGTTATCAGTTTCAGAATCCTTATATTGCGAATGTGTCAACTTCAGGTTATGGAAATTACTGTGATTTGGGCATGTGAAGCATAAAATTGCATTGTAAAGGGAAAGTACAGATTTTTTTTTCAAGGCTTCAGAGGTATTTAAAGACCATCTACCGTCTAGAATGGAATATTGATTTTTTCCCCCTCTTCATTCTGTACTTTTGTCGCTTCACCTCATTTTGAATGTGTTTTCTTTTTGCAACAATCAGTAACAAGCCATAGACACTTTATTTTATAGTTAATAAAGTTTAACCCTCTGAAGTTTATTAGGATTTATTTCCCCATGGCAGGAAACATATTCCAACACCTTGAGGTCAGTACATTCATTTCATGGCTCTAGCCTAATCTATACCTGTGAACTTCCAGGGCATGCGCGTAAGTGCCCTCTCTTTCCTGGCAGGTAACCACTTATTGGGAAAAGGACTAGATCCAAATGGACTTGGAAGGGACAGTAGGTGGGCAGAACTTTGATCAGGAGCAAGCAAAGTATGGGTAGAGTGTTAGTGGGGGCAAACAATAAATTATAATAGGAAATCTTGCTTAAAATGGTGCCGTGGTGAAGTATTATAGTCCCTAAGTGAATTATTTCTAAAACAATCACAAAAATATACATCCTATACGTAAAGTACATATGTTTTAATGCAGTGAGGGTAACATGTTAACCTTTAAACCTTTAGTTTGTTTGAACTTTTGTCTTCTCTCATTTCTCCCATTTTGATTTTGAAGTTTTGATTCAGCCTGGGATTTTATGATATAAAAAAAAAACCCCATTGAAATGTGCCTGCAAAGTGAATTTGCTGGAGCAACAATTCTAAATATAAAAATCTCTTTAGATATAAAGGTCAAAAAACATGACATAAGTTTAATTTAATGGAGCTGCTAAACGTTCAGTAGGTCAGGGCATGAATCAATCAGCAAACACAGTCAAAAGAAGCCAGCACAAGCAACATGAGCAGAATCAGAAGACAAGCTGAGGTGAAACACAGAAGTTGAGCAGAAATCCAGAATGGCAGGAAGACCGCACAAGGCCAGAACACCCAAGCACTCGGTGTAAGATTAGGCAGGTTTAAATAGTCTTACAGACACCAAACTGAGATGTGCTGCTGACGAGTGCAGTCGTGCAAAACCTTGCTAATGCACAGGTAAGAATAGGGTTGTCAGAAGCAAGCTTTCAACATGCTGATCATGACACAACCTGTTGGCTAGACTGAGGACAGCTACAAACAGAAGGATTCAATCCATCCAGTTGTTTTGGTCCTCTGTTTTCACCATCCAAGATGTAATCATTTTCCTCCAAAGAAAGCTTAGGTTTGTAGGAGCTGTACTCCAGCAACATCTAGAGGCAGCAGATGCCCAGCCCTGTTTTAGAACATTAAACTGTCAGAGAGGTGAGTGATGGGATTCCAGAATCAAGGGCAGCTAAGGATATGTGTCACATGCAGCCAAATTTGGTTTGATTTAATCATGCTGCATGCAGCTAAAGAAGTTTTTGCAAGAGCCATCCATTAAAATATCTCATACAAGGTTTCCTATCGCATGAAATGATAATATTCACAATCGGAAAAGTAGAAATGATTTGTGTAGGAAAACTACCGCTACCGAACATGAGATACACTGTATTTCATGGAGCGAGGACAAAATGTTACAGAGCAGAAAGAGACCAATTCTTTGTTTGTTGCTGCAAAAGCACAGCAAGTCCCCTTAAATTCTTTTTATGTGACATTTACTGTGAGAATGTATCAACACAAGTCTTTGGAAGCTAGCTTCACTGCAGTTAACCGCCTTGGATTAAAAAAAATAGTAATATGGATGCCAGGAGGAAATGTATTTGACACATACACTGTATGTAATCTTCACTGTTCTTCCAAGGTATTCCTACCCTGTGCAGGATATTGATTGTCATATCTTGCAAGGTAAACCACCTCATATTGTCTTCTTTGTTACCTTTACCTTCTACTAAGTTTTTGTGTGTGGCTGCGATACAGTTAGTGACCAGACCACCAATTTGGACAGGGACACTAGTCCATAACTGCACCACCTAAAAGGAAAGGCCTGATGCCAAACCATCTTAACTGAATTATTGTGTAAGGTTAAAGCAAGGGAAAAAAACATTAACTAATTACCAATAGGCAAATAATAGTCTTATGACATTTATATTATTACATATGTAATATAAAATGTAAGGGTATTTTATGTATTCTGTGTTTATAAAATGAAGATTTGCATGTGGTTCTAAATGGAAACTTATGTGCATGTGGCTGCAAACTCTAATAGTACAGAGGGGAAAGATTTTTCTTGTCCCCCTATGTGTTTTCCTGCTAGTCATCCTAAGTGATGTCCAAACAATGTACACAACACTTCCTACATTCAAAGGGTATGACAAAACTAGAACGTGACAGATGAAAGATGAGCCGATACATTGGTGGATACATACATCACAAGCTTACAATATAGAGTTTATTCCATAAACATATTCAATGGTGGCAAGTAGAGCTGGTCTCTAATCAAACTTACAGTCTAATCAAAATTAGTTTATTTGCACATCCTGAGCATTCCCATTAGAAAGTTCCCATTAAACAATAATGTATATATATATTATAATATATAAAAATCATACCATATATCTTGGCAAATTTACTGAGGGTGGGCTCGCGCTGCTTTGTTGTGCAGGTGTCAGAAAGACATAGGGGATAATAACTATGCCAAGATAACTCTTAGACAAACTTGTATATTTGATAAAGAACATAAATGTGAGCATAGAGAATTATCTATAACGAAGACCTCATTAACATGATTTCAGACCAGATGCTAACAAGTCTGTAGCATCTGATTACAGACATTTAACATCTGTAATAAAGCTACATGAAGGTGCGTCTCAGATGTTCCTGTCATTGCCTTTACAGCAATACCTGCGATTGCATAATGAGTTATTTAAACTTATAATCATGAGCTCTGTTAAGGACCAGATATGTTTGTTTTTTATTGCTTTTTTTTTAAACCCTTAACGGCCATTGACGTGCCAGGGATGTCACAGAAAAATGGTCAGTTATCGACAGGTGACATGCCTGGCACGTCTTGGCTTTAAACAAGGTTAGAAATTCATCAAAGGTCCCTTTCTTCACCTAAACAGTGTTGCTGAAATGTCTCGATAGCGAGGATGCTCTGTAAAATAAAAATATGGTAAAAAAACCAAAAAGTTTATTAAAGTGTGCCATAGCCTGGAGAAAGAGGAAACTGACCAGAAGACTCTGGGAAGTAGGCCTTCACTCAGAGACTCCTTGGTATGCTCACAGGTATGCAAATAAAGTATGTGTTTAAAACAACACCAGGAAACAAAACATGCTTTTATTGAATCTGCACCCAGCATTTGTAGTTTTGTGACATTTAGTGTATGAGAACAAAAGTCTCTTTGTCTAGGGGTTCGCTTTAATAATAAATGTTACTATGTTATTGTTAAGCAGAACTCTATAAAGTATGTCTGAAGGTAAAACGTACAGAGGTGGCTTATACAATAATCACCCTAAATCATCCCAACTTAACTGAAACCTTGGTAAAGTTAGCGGCAATGCAATGTGCATTTAATACTGCTGTAATAATGTGGAGTGTTCAGCAGCACCTATTCATGAATCAACCTGCTTGTACATTATATATGTTTCCCCATTCTCTGCCATAGGCGTTTTTGTAAAATATGCCTCTAATCAGAAAACAAAGGCTGTTGTGGTCTCAAACTCTTGTACATGTTCCCATGGGCCCCACTTTTTGCAAAAACTAGGATCTTTCAATGTTCCTATCTCTGTAGCTCAATAAATACAGAAATACAAGCTCCTTTTGGTAGGTGGAATGAGTAACGTACAGCTATCACATTAGGCTTTTTTTATCATCTCGTGACTTACCCTTTTTGCATAAATACTTGGGGTTGGATTTAGCAATTGTTAGTTTATTGAAATATAGATGTGTAACTGCTTTGCTTGAAAGTATTCCTTGTGTGGTGTAAGTCGACTGAACAGTTACAACATGTAATATATAAGACCTGGAACCAAAGCTGTTTTAGGTGCAGATACCCATAACCCTTTTTAACTGGGCAGTAGATGCACTTGGCAGCTGTACGTCTGCTGTATCAAGTCAGCATTGCGTTTTCAAAGGGTGTTGGTTCCTCATAATGCCCAGTGAAGTCATTGAGTTGAAACCGCAGTCCCACTTTAGCGAACAAACCTCAGAGGTTTTATAAGGGCATCACCTATAATTGGAGGGAAGGTATCAATGGGATGCATGGAAATGTTTTCATTTTGACAACAGCTTGGTGTAAATGACATGCTAGATATCCCTAAAGAACTTGCCAGATACTTGAAGGACAGCATTTTGTTTTTTCAACCTATCCAATGTCGACACAGCAGAGCATCACCAACAGTAGCAGGGATGACTGCTCCAATAATAGCCTTGCATATTCTCTTTTACCACACCTAAAGTAAGTCCTGATCATGGGCATTTGGCATTTGGTTTAGGAATGTCCATGCTTTTGTAATTTAATGAAAACCAGAAAGTTATCAGTTTTGGATAATGTAGTTTTTTGTGCAGACAGGCATTTAAGCCAGTCTTTCTTCTTTCTTTTTTATGCTTCCGCAATTGCCATGTTGTTTATGGTATCTAGCAGAGAAAACATGAGATAAAACGTTTTCATTCCCTCTTCTGTGGGTATAACCAGTATAATATCCAGTTAGAGGGGCTTTCTTTCCTATTCTGCCAAAATGAACTTTTTTGTAACATTCCTAGTACTGTTGAATTTCCCAGAGAAGAGAGTAAGATTTTTACCAAGAACACCTAATCGTCTTATGACACAAACATGGGCACGAAGAGGTTGTTGAAGGAAACAAAATCTTTATATGTGATCAAACCTTTAGGGGAAAGAACACAATTATAGATCTAGTAAGACTGACTTGTTTTGGCTATATGGGACAGTGCCTTTAGTTGTAGGCAATCGTTTACCGCTTACAGCACATGACTGTACCCAGGTGCTCTCTGGGGTTGATCTGGAAATTTGAAGGAAATACCGTATTGGCTCGGATATAGGCCGCCCCCGTATATAGGCCGCACCCTAAAAGTTTGGTGCTTTTTTAAAGAAAAAGTTTTTTTCTTTAAAAAAGCACCAAAAAACATGCTGCCACTCTGTCCTCTCCCCCCCCCCGAGATATGCTGCCACTCTGTCCCCCCCCCTCGAGATACGCTGCCACTTTGTCCTCCCCCCCCTCGAGATACGCTGCCACTCTGTCCTCCCCGCGATATGCTGCCACTCTGTCCTCCACCAGACTTAAAGTGGGGGAAAAAAGTGCGGCCTATATTCGGGCCAATACGGTACTAAATCACTTGGCGGTTTAATGCTAGAGCTAAACTTCTGGTAATATGGGCTTTGGTTTTGCAGGAAAAGCTTATAACAATGTATTGAAATGTAATTGTGCTTGAAAATTTCAGGTATATGCGCACTTACAAAAATGAGCACCTTCCAGAAGTCATAAAAAGTATATGGAGAAATATGATCTATACAGTAAGACCTAATATTCCATGCAAGAACATTAAGCCCCATTCAAACACCTAATTATTAAGAATCTAATGCACGGCAAATATATGAAGGGAATTTCATTAGAGCCCGTTGAGAAGTATCTTGTAATCTGCATTCATTCAAACAAAGATCATACATGCAGTGTTAAGATTTGCTCATTCTGCACTTTCCACACCTCCTTGATTTTCTGTTCCACATTTTCAATGCAGATTATTTTAAAATGTTCACAAAAGTAATGGTTACAGAAAAAGGCAATAGTGAAACATTAAAACCCGCTCACACAGATCCATCTAGAACTAGTTTAAAAGCCTATCATTTCAATCTGAAAAGCGGTTTGGGTTCTTATATTTTAGTTCTCTTTGTAGGACTTCTGTTATGAGGATGTAAAGGAGAGTTATTGTTTAAAAAGTAAAATGTTTATTTCATAGATTCTTTTTTTTTTTTTTTTTTAGGCAAGCTTGCTGCATATTTGGGAAGTAGGCATTTTTTTGAAGCAGGGGTACTCGCATACATAGGATTTCAGCAGGAGAGTTGCAGTTTCATCTCACTTACTTTGCTTGATATTATGAAGGGCCAACCCTAGAACCTGGATAGCCCTGTTTAAAGTTTATTTAAACCAATGACAAGCCCAAGGACTTAGATTCATTAGATTAGGAAAAATGGGCAGACTAGATTGGCTGTTCTCTGCCATCAAATATGTAACCTTTCAGTCGGTTTTTGTAACTTTATTAATAAATATACACATATGTACTTATGTTACTTTGATGCACGAGCCTGGTGCTCTTACAAGAACGTTGGCTACAGTAGCAGACAATAATAATGCATTGAGCACACATTTGCTGGGATTTAATAATTTCTTTGATTTAAAGCAAGTTTCCGCAGCCTAGCCTCACCACACTATAATGTTAAAACATGCATGATTTACCCAGATTGGAAAAAATCTAACAGTGCATTTAAAAATCAATCACACCCATTTCACCCTTTATTGAACTTGATTTTATGTGTCGTAAGGGAAAAGAAGAGGTTTTAGAATAAAGGAATTAACCCTACTTGGAGAAGAGTTCTCTACAATGCTGTGAAGAATAATTTTATTTACCACTGAGCTGACAAAAAAATGTTATCCCACCCTTAAAATACTCGATTATGTTTGTAGCCTGTTAGTGAGTTAAAGTTGTCTAGAGATACATGTCCTTGTGGTATATGAGTTTGGCATTTGCCTATGTGCTGTTATATATTAAACGATTTATAAGTATGTGGGATTGAAGTCTTGCCCACTTAATAAATTGCAACTTGTTTATGATTTGTAATTGGTAAATAATTGGACAAATCATTAGCACCCTCTACAGTGATCTACCTTCTATTTTAATCGCTTTTCATTTCGGTTTTGGGCTTGTGATATATTATCTGTATTGGAAGATGACCAGTGTGATATGTGGATCTTGAAGATGGGATTTTCATATGTGCTTCTGTATGTATATACATAGTGTGTTGTCGTGTGTTGTGTAATGTTAATTATAAGAGTGTGATCCTGTGGACTGGTGGTATATATCAAAATATAAAAGCTTGTTTCAATAGCAAACATGGCAGCAGGCGGTATGTGTATATGATATATATATATATAATGTGGAATTTTGCAGGAAGAAAAATAAAAACTTCATTTTGTTTTTTTAAACAGACTGGAAGGGACTTGCCCTTAGTGAACCATGTAAATCACACAAAATGCACCATTAGTAAGATTTTAGGACTGTGACTACCTGCCTCTTGAGATTTACTCAGCTCAGACCTAGCTACATTAGATGCTTGTACTGTAGAATATATGATGAATTTGAATCTAGTGTAGTCTGCACAAACAAAATGTCATTTTTTTCCGTTTTATTGTTCTTTTGCAGTAATTGGATAATATAGCATTTTCCCATAGCAGCGTAAATCTCTGATTTCTTGGAGACAACTTTGGGAGGTACATGTGACAGGATCATATAGTACACAGTCACTATTAGAAACCTTGCCAGAATTATTTCTAGGAATTACTGTCTGGGTCTCTAACAATAGAAGGGTCAGTCTTGTGCAGATCTGTGCAAAGGTGACTAGACTGCAGAAGACACAGGAGGGAATTACCACCCCCTTTAAATGAGATCTGGTGGTGAAATTAATACTGAAAGTATTGCCCATGACTACTAGTCCAATAGTTTTTGCCTTGGGCAATACTAGTAGAGGGCTTACTCTTATTTTGCTTCTTCTCATGCCAATGCATAGTTATCAGCTTAAAAAATATTATCATTATTAATCAGGGCTCGACAAATCCCAGTCTTACCACCTCACCTCGCGGCCGCACCATGTGAACGTTGGTCTTGACAAAAAAAAATAGTTAGGGGTTCGAGGAAAGTGGACCTATATTTAAAGGGAGAAGTGGGGGGGGGTCATTATTTTTTTGTCGTTAAAAATAAAACTTTGTTAAAAAAATCCTGGCTCCTAACTTTTTTAGCTGGCTCCTAGATTAAAGCTGAGGATGAAAAGCAGCCGGAGCACTTTAAGACGATGTATGTGCAACTGCTGACTGGATATGAGTGGCCATGCGTCACACTCTTATGCTCTGACCGTACATGGCCGTGTGTATTCAGCCGGCGGCTGCTGGCTGAAGGACTGACCCATTTGCTCAGTTTGCTATATGGACCTGCCAAAGAGTATCATTTGACACATTTGCACATTACTGGAATTAGGGAAAGGATTAAGCACAGCTCTAGTCCTTTAGGACTGCGAACAGGCCAGGACTTCTGTAAACGCTTGCCTGAAAACAAAGGATTTTTAATTGAGATTCCTGTGCTAAAGCTGGGATATTCGAAAGGTGTGTGGCCTTTGGAGCCCTTGAGGGCTGGAGTTGAGCAAACCTGATTTAGAGGACTTTTCAGGATTTTTAGAATTATAGTTGCTTTCAGACCACAACTAGTCAAAAGCACTTCTAGCTCCCCATACTGTAAAACATGAAAATATAATTCTAGACAAGCACAGGGGGAATATGGACAGAACATGTGCCGAAATAGGAAGAATATGAAGAAAAGCAAGGATGGGTCAAATGGACAGGACACAGGCAGGATAGAGCTATAATTAAGCTCTAATTTTTCCTCTCGTACCATCACTTCAAAAGTGGTACTTAAATGGCTTGTGTGCCTTATGGAGATTCTGACCCTGCGTATAACCAAATTGCTGGAATATGAACAGGCTTTGTTTTAGTCTTACTTTAATTGAGGATTTACCACATTTATATCTGAATATCATTAGTTTATTTTCTGGGAAGACAGATTTAACCTCATATTACTGTGATCTTATTTCTCTCTTCCTTTGGTTTTCTTACTGCATATGTCAGAAGGAAGGACTGAAACACTGGGTCGATTGAGTGCATGGCTCCTTCCCTTCGGTTACCTTGCGTGTGCTCTGCATCCTTATGCAGGGTGCTTCATTTAGAATGCACTGCACGCTATACACAGCACTGATTAGTACATCCTTAATATATAAAACGAGAGAGTTAAGACTATAGAGGGCAATTACATTGTTCCAATTTGAAATCACAGAAACAGAAGTGTTTGGATGTTATTGACTCATTATTCAGTTCAAATCAATATTTATATAATTAAATATTATTTGTCTTATTAAAACCATTACTTTAACTGTTGCCAGGGAGCCTGAATAACAATATAAACAAGGCCTCCCAATATCGTCAAGGCCTCCCAACAGCATGGGTTTTCAGAATATAGCAGTCTGATAGTTGACAGACATCGGCTAAGTCAAGTTTTGACATCCTGGCAGGTTTTTCAATACTCATAAATAAGAATTTTATTAAATTATACTTTTATTGTACGTTTTCAAGGCTACATAGAGCTCTCCTTCAGGCATATTATTTTATTAGATAATTAGCCTGAAGAAAAGTTCTAATCTTAATGAATTTGATTTCTATAGCTTACATTGTACAACTCAATAGCTCTGGTCGTATAAAACACATAAAAGAAATGCCAGCCTGCAGACTGTTTTATCAGAAAATATCCAGAGGAACACTTTGCTCCTTGAGAATACTTGAGACTGCTGCAGAGACTGCATTTACAGCTATAATGATATAGTACTGGTCATACTGGCTAATACTGAGCCCGTTTGGTGCTTCGTATGTATTGAGATAGGAATGGAATCTGCATTAGTTTTCCCACATGGTCAGTGGAAGGGAATACAGAATCATGCAAGTGATTGGGAGCCAGAGACTTCATTATCTGCTAATTTCTATGGTTAACCCCTAGAGGAGTTTCTCTTGTTTCATACTTAGTATTCTCTCCTGACGAAATGTCTTTGCTAGCAATAAGACATACTCAAATTAGCTTACTTATGGGAATTGCACTTCTACAATTTCTGTTGAAACCTGAAAAGGCAGCACATAAAATATGGCTGGAAGTATGATCTATTATGGATGTGTAACAGTTTCCCAAACATATATTCACTGCAGCCCTTTACAGTGCTAACATGCTTCTAATATGTTAATTAACTGAGAGTTGAGTTGTGAGGAGCCCTGCATGTCATAGCTAACGTCCCAAAGGTAGAGATTGCAGTAATCAACAAAGTGGTAGGGTGCACTAAAGAATTGCACCGTATGAACACCAAGTATGTAATACACTTAACTTGCACGTAAACAGGGGAATATCCAATGTGGTTCAACAGCATTTATGAAAAAGAAACAAATATAAAAAAACTCATGGTACGAAAAAATATCACGTATATACACTGATCAGCCATAACATTATGAGCACTTACCTAATATTGTGTAGGTCCCCCTTTTGCCGCCAATCCTGACCTGTCGAAGCATGGATTCCACTAGATCTCTGAAGGTGTTGGTATCTGGTACCAAGACGTTAGCAGCAGATCCTTTACGTCTGGGGGCTCCATGGATGGGCAAACATCTGTTTTTAACCAGATTTCACTAAATGTTTATAATACAGAGATGCATATAATACATATATATATATATATCAATGACTTTTTTCTATTTATACAGTGTTGTTTATAATGAATGCATATAATGCACAGAACTCACCTTACTGCTCTATCAAAGCAGAATATTTTAGTTAAATGAACTTTACCTTGACCATTATCATCAAGCGCAATAAGTATATTACCTGAATTTGAACACAAAACTTGGTATCAAGCAAGCAGTCTCTTGTAAGACACACACTCACTCACTCACTCACTCACGCTTCAGGCAGGAAGTACCCATGGAACAAACCACTTGAGGCAGTGGAAGGTGGAAAATTATTTTTGGTTCCCTGCAGATTGTTGGATGTTGAGCTGATGCTCCTTTTAACCTATGGTAATGATGCCTCTGTGCCCGCAATGTACAAATACTGATTTAAGATCCTTTTTATTGTTACTTTTATGTCGTGTACCAGTATATTCCACAGCTTTTTTTAGATGTGCTTGAAATATGAAGAAAACTTTTACAACACTATACGATTCTATATTGTGCAATGCACTTTTGAAAATAAGCAGATACTGAATTTATATCTAAACTGAAAGTATATAATGTAGAAAAATGGCTCTCTCAGCACATGTTTTTACAAGAGGTGGTAAAGATGCAAAGGATGAGGTGTACTGATAGTTTGTTTAGATGGCATCTTTGTAATAAATATAACAAGACAGCACAGGCTAACTGTGAACTGCACTGCAGGGATACTGGTTACAAAATTTCCAGGAGTGGGGAACGTGTTATCTGTAGCAAGAAGTGGGGACAGTATTTTGGAATAGTAGATGGTTCATATCCTGATAAAAGAGTGAAGAGGCATATCTCCATATACAAGGAGAATTACACTATTACGTGTTTATTTGGAAATAGTAATTCCTACATAAAGTACACCATACATCCAACAGTCCAGGTTTCCATATATGAATACAGGACTGTTCCCGAGTACGGGCTGATCTCACTAATACATTACATACGTTTAGTTGCTAGTCATAATCTTGCTGGGAAGCTAACCAGTCCATTTCAATGGCCTAGGGAGAACCTTCACCATAGTGGTAGGTAAGAGAAAAAAAAACCCTAAGCTGACAGTATTTGCAAGCAACAGCAAACTCACAGTTTTTGGCCCTTTTACTGTTGACTCTTACACTGGCTGCATCAACCAAAGTGATGAGTAGCAAGGGAAAGTCTAAGAACAATAATTGGAATCTAAAGGTTTCAGACAGCTAGGAGACAAATGGCATGTTGAAGATACAAGGCAAGTGTGGTTCTGAATGTACAGATTAAAGGGAACAGACTATGGGTATACAAAGCAGAAGGATTGCCTCTCAAATGTGCAACATACAAAGCACCAAAGTCCACAATCAAATAGCAAACAAGCTGTGTACAGGAACATGGCAGGGATTATTATACCAGCACTTGTATGTGTGTGAGCATCGGTGTGTAAGTGGGGTGAGATGGAGTGTGTATTAATGAGTATTAGTAAGTGTGTGTAATTTGTGTAAGCGTGTTTAAATATGTTGTATGTTGGAAGGGGGGCAAGGGGCAAAGAAGGCACAGAGCAGTGGGGTCAATGATGGCATAGACCAGCTGTTGAAGTTAGGGGGCCCGGGGCAATTTTTCGCACCGGGTTTCTAGTTACGTCACTGCTGTGGAGTAGAAATGCCAAGGAAGATACAAGGAGGACCATTATCTGGGTTAATTTACACACGTATTGTGGTCCTACACAAAAAACATACCCTCTCCATTCCTCCTCCTCTCTGACAGATTTCTATCTGGCCTGCTATAGCAATTCCTTAGCTAATCAATAAGATATGCTGCTGTCCCATTAAATATAAGGTAAATTAATGTGTTATCCTTTGTTTTTATCTGGATAAACAAGCCAAATATGTGCTCAGAGCATCTCTGAACTAGTTACAATGTTAGATTGAGTATCTCTTTGAATTGGATGTTGCTGGTTCTGTTCATCATTTTAATTATACAGAGCCTCCGAGTGCTTTACTGTAATCAGCAATCATGTCTTTCACTGTTTCTCGTTTGCAACCTGTTTCCTTACATTAACAAAACCTAATTGTTAGAATACCATACATTTTGCAACAACGTCATACTTCCAAGAACAAACTAATATACTGGTGTGATACGAAATAAAAATACGCGTTAAAGCGATTCTGTATCTGGTCAACAAGCAGGTGGCGATTTATTCACAGGGTTATTGGCAAATGCGAGATGAAAGCATATACTTAGTAATAAAAATAAAGTATTAAAAATTGAAAAATGCCTCTAGGCTACTGTTCAATCAGGGTATTCATCCAGGACCTAGAGCATAAGAAGCTTACTTTATTGTACATCACCCTGAGCATTGTTAGACCACATAGAAGGCTAGGTGGTCAGAATTTCAGCTGTTATCCATGGTAATGTTATGTTAATATGTACAGCTTTCACATTCCCTTATGCTATGCTGATTTATTCATTTTGTCTTTTAAAATCTATTTTAATAGAATTTAAATGTAACAGTTGTAGAGCAAATAAAAGACACAAATCTAACCTTTTTTTATGATTCCTTAACAAGTTATACACATAACTGGGAATTCCAGGTCTGACAAGGAGTCTCCAGGTAAAGGCCTGCTTCCCTGGGTCTCCAGGTCAGTTTTTCCCTTCTCTGGATAAGGGAGCAATCAGTGGCTGCGCCTACTCCCCGTCCATATTTTACCTGCGATTATTATAATTTTTATGGTGCCATCATATTCCGGATATGCTCAATTTGGTGGATACCTGTTCAGAGATGCTTAATATGCCCAAGCTCTTAACCCTACCACTGCTGTGTGAAAGAATGATGCCTTAAACAGCGTATATTCTGTTTGTTAGATTTTGTCTGTCTTTAGGATCCGGATGATAAAATTAAAGCAAATTGAATTATTGAGGTACCCTGAAGCAAAAAAACACTCCTAAAACCTTTGATGTACTGTAAGATTTAAGGCATAGAGTTTCTTCGTTGCCATTTGTAAAATGGATCCTAGTTTTCTAGCAATCCCTGTGGAGTGCCATTATGGTAGCTTGAAAGAGACATTCTGTATTAATAATTGAAATATATGCAAATATGCATTGTTTTAAATTTCTTTTTGGTTGCTTACAACGCATGAGCCATAAACATTTATCTCCCCAGACTTCTGCAGTCTCTTTTTTTTCCCATTTACGTTTAAATATTTCATAGTGAGAATGTGAAAAGAGTTATTCTTGTGTAAGACAGATAGCTATTTACGCAATTTCATCCCAGCTTCTTTTAAAGTCACAATTAGGACTTATTGTAAGTTTCATAAGTGTTTTATTGTTAATGTATTAATAAGATTCATCAACGCCCCTCCATTTTCTTCTGTAAGGGTTGGATATGCAATATTTTTTTATATAACCATATATTTATATAGCAAATAACATATTTATTTAATCGAGCATTATTTAGAAATGTCTTGGTAATTCTGCAAGGTGTTTAATTACTACTGCAGCAAATTATATTTTAAATTTAGGTGTCCCAAATGCATATTTTTTGATAGTAGTTAAAATCTTTTTTTTTTTCTTCTTCTACTTTAAAAGAGAAGAAATAAGGATTTTATTTACTTCAGAGCCCATGTTTTGTGTTCAAAGTTTTTTTTGTTGTTGTTGCAAAAGTTGTTGCCAACTAACTAAAACTACTAATAAAATAGCTTGTATTCAATATTATCCAACTCTATTGCTAATCCCACTTACTGTTGGGTTTACGCACTAAACAGAGAGTTGGCGGGAGAGTTGTATTCCATCACCGGCATGGTTTCCAGCAAGAAGGTCTAAGCTGGCCCTGCGTAGCGCACAATTTACTGGGTGAAGGATAAAATCTCTGATTTAACTATGCATTACACAGGGCCAGACTAAGCTCTTCTTGCAGCAGAAGCTCATTGGGGTTGGCCTGTAATAATGTATAGAGAAGTCAAAGGAGCTCCTGCACACTATCTCTCCCTTCATTGAATAGACCCCAGAGTATTTTCAGTGTAATCAGATGATAGACTTCTACTTAGAAGACTGCACTAGCACTGAAGCAGCCACCAATAAAGCCAGCAATATCTAAAGCAATTAGTCCCATAACCCTGGTTTATGGCCATTACAGACTAAAACAGTGCTTCCAAGACAGACATTTCCAAAACAAATACAGAACCCCATTTTTACCCCATATTCTAAACAATATTTTTATAATACATTTCCACTTTGATCTGCTTTGTTCATATCATATTATTAGGTATTATGAATAATGTGATAAATGCATCTCCTGCACTATATTAAAAAGCTGGCAGAAATGGAGCAGATGCATTCAGGGGATTCTTATAAACCTTTATATGGATTTGGATGCAAAAAGAACTGTTTATTTAAAGCTGACACTTGGATACCAAATGCATTAATGTTTATATAAGGCTGGAGTATCTCTTTAATCAATCTTTCTATGAGCGAAACGTGCTTTTTAGATGAAGATCTGTTCTGTTGATTTTACTTATTCCTGGCAATCTGATTTTGCTGCTGTGATGTTATCTCTTTGGGTAAGACACCCATCCACTTTAATATCCTGGAAAAAAAGGTAAATATATACAGTTCCTGCTTCATATGGAAGTCTGGAAGGGTAGAACTGGGAATGTGGGGTAAAGAGAGGCAATGGCTGGCATTTAGTGGCCATAGCAAGAACCCTCCGAATCATTGCCAATAAGAATGTGCCAACAGCATATAAATCATTCTTCTGTGCATACTATGAAATTAAATGGTAATGGAGTAAAATTTCGAGAAATGAATACTGCATTTTGAAATTTTTGCAAGTGAGCTGCGGGGTGTGAAAATTCTAAATGATCAGTATTAAAGGGTCATCGCAGCCATTATATGCGGGTTAATGAATGTCAATGCGTTACGTTTCCATGTGGGCCCTATTGCAAATGCATGGAGGGGAGGATTATGCAGAATGTCCCATATGCCTTTGCATCTTTCCACACCACTTGCTAATTTTTATGCAGGGCGTTAAACTTCTCTTTAGAGCCAAATGCCTTCAAAATAATCGATCTGACGTAAAAAAATCTATAGCATTAATAGATTACCTGGTTTAATGCTAAAAGCTAGTATGGTGACAGTCCTTCTTTAAGAGATAGTAGCAACCACTCTTGGTTTACTACTTTACAGTTTAAATTACCATTGACAACCATGTCAAAATAACCACAATCCCTTGAAGCCTATCCTCATACATTGAAACATAGAATCTGACAGCAGATAGGAACCAATCCACCCATCTAGTCTGTCCATTTTCCTGATTTAAAGAGTCTGACTAAAATCAGTCCTTGGTCTTGTCTTAGATTCGGAATAGCCATATTCCTGTCCCATGCGTGTTTCCATTCTCTCACTGTATTTGCCTCTTCCAGTTTGTTCCACTTATCTACCTCTCACTAGAAACTAAAACTTCCTAACATTACCTCTAAGCCTCTGATCCTCTAGTTTTATATTATGACCCCCTTTTCTAACATTTCTCCTCCTTTAATAGTACTATTAGTAGCAAAAGGGAATAACAGTTATGCGCCGTTACTCTGCAGCTGAAGAAGTTTGTAAACGAAACTAGGGCTGCAACTAACGATTATTTTAATAATCGATTAGTTGGCCGATTATTTTTTCGATTAATCGGATAAAAAAAATGGAATTTTTTTAAATTTAAAATAATGTAATAAAAAACGTACAATTTACACTTTCATCTCTTTATTGCAATGGCCTCTCTCTATTCACCTTCTTATTTTACTGACATAATAATAAAAGCTACAAGAACCCAAACACAGTGTTTCTCAAACTAGGTTTTAATACAAAGTTATTAGTAAATATTAATTCATATGTTAACTATTTTTCATATTTAATAAAAAAGTTGAGAAAATTTGAGAAAAAAAGCCTTGTTTAAATTTTTTTTATTTACCAAACTGCCCCCAGTTATGCACATCAGACCCCCAGCTTGCCACTCTGCCCCCATATATGCCTTATACCTCTTATATGCCAGATTCTACTGTGCCCCCTGAAATGCCACTGTGCCCCAATATGCCTTATACTCCTTATATGCCAGTGATATGCAACTGAACCCCCTGATATACCTTTTACCCCCAGATGTTTTATGACCCCCTGATATGCCTAATATCGATATGCCTTATACCCCCTATATGCCCTGAAATTCATAATACCCCCCATACACCACTATAACTCACCCATACACCACTTTGGCTCCTCCCCCTCCCATACACCACTTTGGCTCCTCCCTCACATACACAACTTTGGCTCCTCCCCCTCACATACACCACTCTGGCTCCTCCCCTCCCATACACCACTCTGGCTCCTCCCCTCCCACACACCACTCTGGCCCCTCCCCCTCCCATACTCCACTCTGCCTCCTCCCCCATCCCATACTCAACTCTGCCTCCTGTCAGCAACGGATCTTCACTAGACACCAGGGAGCCGGGTAGAGAGGCAGAGTGGCGTATGGGAGGGGGAGGAGCCACAGTGGTGTATGGGAGCCACCCTCCCATACACCACTGTGGCTCCTCCCCCTCCCATACACCGCTCTGCCTCTCTACCCGGCTCCGTTACTGACCGTAACGGAGGCTGTCTGTGCGATGCAGACACCCACCAGCTGACAGAGAGGATGATTCTCTGTCAGCCTGTGAGTGTCTGCATCGCACAGACAGACTCCGTTACTCACCTTCACTTACACACTGTGGCTTCTATGAAGCTGCAGTGAAAGTCCTTGTCAGTAACGGAGCCGGGAGAGAGGCAGAGTGATGTATGGGAGGGGGTGGAGTCAGAGGGGTGTATGGGAGGGGGGAGAGAGACGGAAGTGAGAGACCACCCGACAGTGAGAGGAATCCAGGTCTCCTGCAGTGTTGCGGGGGATCTGGATTCCGGTGTTATAATCCGATCTCTGTTTGAGGTCGGATTATATAAGGAAAGGAGTTTTTCAGAGCATTTGCTCTGAAAAAAACCTCTTTTTATAATCGATAAAAATCGATTCGATTAATCGATGATGAAATTCGTTGCCAACGATTTTCATAATCGATTATTATCGATTTTATCGATTAGTTGTTTCAGCCCTAAACGAAACGCGTCCTGCATCTTGGCGCCGAGCCTGGTCAGGCATTACTATTTCTACAGTGAGTTTTATTAGATTTTTCTTTATTAGATTGTTTTTTATTATTGTATGTCTTTCTTGTTATTTTTAGTTTTGATATGTATTTTTAATATTTTTTTTTTGCTTAATGTTTGTCTATTTATCTAATAAATTATATACTTTTATACTTTTGTCGGAGCGCTGTCTTCTTGGGTATTTTTAGGGTATTTTTTCTTCTTGGGTATTTTTGGGGTATTTTTTTTATTTTTCTTTAATCACTACACTTATTACACTTAAAATATATACACATATATTTATAATAACAGCGCTGTATTTTCTTTTTCTTTTTTCTTCCAGTTTTATGTCCGTGATTGATCCACACTGTCAGCCATAAGAAAATTGGCAGGGAAAAAATAAAAAAAATACATATTCCACAAGACGCAAAAGTATTAACTTAGTCAAAGTAGTATTTTGATAATCTTCCAAAAAAGCATATACAGCATACATATCTGATCCCACATTACACCTTAATACATTCGGTATTTTTCTTGGGAGAATATTTATTGTGGTCATCACAAGGTCACTCCGTTTCTTTCCACCTTTATTAATCTTTGGGCTTCACTAATGTGCTTCTTATGAGATCCCCGGAGAGTGATTTGGCTGCATTGCAATGCGGTTGTTGGAAATTCCGTCCTTTGTGTCATATACTTTTACTTAAAAAAAGGCAAAAATATTGTTATACTGTAAATAAGATTTTATTTGCCTAAATGCTTGCAATGCCAGGGGGTATTAAAACCCATATGGTTAAAAACTGTGTTCTTATGTCAATAAAATATGAATTTACTTGGAAGAAAGTAGAGAATACGTGTGTGTGTATGTATGTACGTTTGTATAAATATATATATATATATATTCTTAAAAGTTTGTAATGCATTTGCAGTTCCTGGCGGGCAACAGAATCGAGGGTAAAAGTAGGTATGAAATAATCAATAAACTTAGACAGGTGCAAAAAATAATATTTCGTGCCTCAATCCCTTGGGGAATACTTGAGTGCATTCATTTGCTGGGTGGGGTTGGAAACATTAACTTCCGATTTAAAATAATAGAGAATAACATACAAGGATGAAAAATATATCTCTTGCTAGCAAAGAAGTATAAATCTTGGGGATATTACTGTTATAACTCAGAAGTGCTGCATCCACATATGTCAAGGCAATCAATTTATTTCTTGTCTTGCGGTAATACACTCCTGTTAGGGTAATATTTCAAGTCTTGTTTTATTATATTTCAAAGCAAAGTACTTTCATTTTACAATGGAAGAAAATGCAATTCTGCTTTAGGTCCTCTCGTTCGTGAGAGATTCTGCTCCTGTGGGTTACAATCTGGAATCGGTAGTCTGGTGTTTTGAAGAAATATCTATTTCTGAGACAGGTACTTCTCATTAGGTGCATACATTACTGTCAAAAACGGGAAATATCGAGGAATTAGGAAAAACAGATTAACGCCTCTGTGATACTTTTGTTTGTTTGGAAATTCTTTATGTGTATACCGTGTATGTGTATAACTAATGATGAATTATTGGGGGAAGGAACGTCCGACCTCTTGATAGATAATGCGAAAGGAACACCAGCCACGTCATTCAGCGGGAACGCCACAATTCTGAACAACCAGAACTCACCCGTTCAATGTAAATAAGCCACGTGAGTGACTGCAGACTGGGGTATTCCATCCCTGTGTAAACAAATCCAAAAACATAGACTGGGACTACTCCAGCTGCATAATGTGTTATTCCCTCCAGATCCTTTTATATTGTAAGCTCGTTCCAGCAGGACCCTGCTTATATTTTGTTTCTGTTGAAAATGGTTACACATTACTTGTTATGTACTGTTTAGCGATTGCATATGGCTGCAGAATATGATGAAGCTATATAAGTCAATAAATAATAATAATAATTCCATTACCGGTCTACAGGTACATTGGCTGCAAAGGCTCCAAACTAAGCATGTTTTTAGCTGCCCCTTCTTACATAATGTATTAACCCCTGATATGTTTTCTCTTCGTCACCCAATCTAATTCATGGGGATATACCTGGGTGATAAGTTATACCCATGGCATAGATACTTAATCGTGAAGGTAACTCCCTGCCGACTGTGTGGTGTATCCATTCATTACCACAAGGTCAGTTAATGCAATGTGTGCAACAGTTACTGTATGTTACTCAGTGGCCCCACCATGGGTGAGTTATATGGGTACATGTGTCGGGTATTGATCTGTCAATGTTATAGTCATATTCCTTCAACTCTTGCCATGCCGGGGTTTTTGAGTACCCCACGCCTTTTGCCATTTTTACCGTATGTGGGTTTGATCAAAATTCCCTTTTCTGTATTTGATGTACAAACAAATTAGACAAATAATCTATACTAAAATATATATATATTTTTGTAACTTAGCTTGGAATTTCTTCTTACTGACAGCAACTGTGTCACTCAGTTACCCAAGTCATTTATATATATACACACACACACACACACACACACGTACAAATAACCATTCAGCCCATTGAATCTGCCAATTTTCTCGATATAAAGACCTTAATCAGTCCTTGGTCTTTATGTCTATCCCATATATTCTTAATTCCCTCACTTCTGATGGTTGGCTGTGTAGTAAAAAAATAAACCATAGCTGCAAAAAGCTTATCAAGTAATATTAAAATAACAGTATTAAAATCAATTAGTATGTAAAGCAAAATGCTGTATATACAACAATTTTACGGTCTCCATATTTTTTATGTTTTAAAAAAAATCTTTTTTCCCCCAAACGTGAAAGATCCAAACGTATCAGCTGCATAAAACAATGCAAACTGGAGCGATGCACTGAGGAACATCAAAATGTCATTTTCAACAAGAAAGCCATGAAAAATGTTTAAGCATTAAAAAAACATAAATTCTTTATTTAAAATGAACTATATTGTCTTCACGCTTTGCTCCAGAGGCCTCATTCTATTACATTCATTTTATCACTCTTACCATCACAACGCTAAGTTAGTGTTGTGTACTTGCTCGGGTTTCTAATATATTGCGTGAAGGATGGAATTTGTGGTTATGTTGCTGTAAAATGGGCATGTGGAAACTGGTGGCAGAATAAGAATGTGCTGACAGCAGGACCTGGCATGTAAGACTCAGTGCATATAAATGCTTTGAGATGCTGGGACAAAAATTTGGAGCCTGTGGGCGAGTGCGAGCGGAGCAGCCATGAAGTTCTTTTGCCTCCAAAGGTGCCTCATAGGACATAGAAATGTCACTTGGGAAGCTAGCGAAGGCTTGACCCAGCTGTCTGGTTTTGCCGAACAATTAGTTTGAATGACATGCAAGAGCAGAATCAGACAAAGGGATTTATTCACTAAAGAGGCAGTTGGCAGGAGAGTTGCAGTTTCCTCTGATGTCATTTTATTATAAAGGGCCAATTCCAGTGAGCTCCTGCTGTAAGAATAGCTTAGATGGCACCTTGTAAAGCATATTTAAATTAGTGAGAGTTCTTGGAAGGTGTCTCCCTGATTGAACTATGCATAATGCAGGGCCAGAACAGCCCTTCTTGCAGAGAAAACTCTCCTGCAGCACCCACTTTAGTTAATAAACCCACATCTGTCTACTGGTCGTAATCCAGGGCCGTTACACTTAGCTCTGTCACTAAGCCTAGCTGGGCATGAATTCTAATAGCCCATATCAGCTTTTGCTGTGCCGTTATCGGTAGGAAAGTCGCTATCCTAGCTCGGGCTCTTTCTCTGAAATTGGGAGATTGCGTGTTTTTTCCCTTTTACTTCTCAGATCATTTATGTTATAGTTTTACCAAACTGATACCGCTTTCACAAAACACGTAGACTAGCTGTAAATGTGCCGATACATTAACTCAGTAACGGTCACCATAGTCGCGTACAGATTGGTTGGGGACTAATGTTTATTATTAACCCCTTAAGGACCAAGGACCATTAGATTTTCTAATATCCTTAGTTTACCTTTAGTGCACCACATAAATATTATATTGTTTGCAATGAAAAGTAGGGCTTTCTTTTAAAACATATACCACAGCATTTATTAGGACTAAAATATAAAAAGTTCTCAAATTAGGAAAAAATACATTTAAATTTTTTTTTGGTGAGTGCTAAAAAATCACCAATTTATTTTCAGCATCACTCTTTTGTAGAGTGATATAAAGTGATGTTCAGTGTGTGTAGGTTTTAATGTTGGGGATGTCAGGAATACTCCCTGACACATTACAGTATTTTTTAGTTAATATTTAATACATTGATTTCTAATTATTAGTCTACTTCTACTGAAAGAGCAAAGAGTTGTATATGTGAAAATATGATCAGCATTATGACATCACATGGGTGCCTTTTTGAAATATTTATTTTGCATTTCTTTAAATGTACTTGATTTTCATAATGAATGTTTTCTTCATTTCATTTACAGTTACTGTGCCATTTTCTGGCTTTGCAGTTTTGTATTTCATCATACTGTATGCAGGTCTTCTGTGGAAGATTGTTTGATGCGTAGAAAACAAATAACACAGTAGGGCCGCATTAAGCATCGCTAGCAAGAACAACATCAACATTTTTTACAAAGTTATGGACGGGTTTCTGCTGAGTTTGTGAGACGAATACCTGGGAGAATTAAGTGTAGGCTTAAGGAAAAATTTGGCACGTTCTCATTCCCAGGCATAGCACTTCTGCATTAAAGGGGTACACAAAGAAACCGCTTCATTAGTAAATGACAGCAGAGCCAAAGTATACAACAAATTTACCATTAAGAATTAACTCTTAACTATAGCGAAGACAAGTTGGTATTAGAATAATCACTTTGTAACTTTAAGAACGGTTACATGCATGCGTGAATGGGACTGCAGTATTAGAGGAGCATTATCACCACTTTTAGCGTAGCCAGATGCTTATACCTATAACTTATAAACAATCAACAAAAACAATACATTTGTGTAACAATGCAGAGGAATAATCATGAAGATACTGAGAAAAGGAAATTAAGCTACCTGCCCTCAATTTTTTTTTATTATATAGGTTACTTATTTTAATTTCTAGTATCGGCAATATCCCAATTTCCAGTATTAAAGCCACTTAAACCACTGGTCCTGGCAGTTGGTTGGTGTCGGCGGCAGTATTGTGTAAATCTGATTTTACTAAAATTAACTAGGGCTGCAACTAACGATTATTTTAATAATCGATTAGTTGGCCGATTATTTTTTCGATTAATCGATTAATCGGATAAAAAAAACAATATGCAAATTTTTCGTTTATTTAAAATAATTTTATGAACTAGATGTTCAAAAACAACTTAAAATTTACATTAACATTCTTATTTTGTTATGAGCACATGTTTGCACCCAGCATAAGTTTGCGCTTTGCACCCAGCGCACAAGTTTGCACCCAGCGCACAAGTTTGCATTGTGCCCCCACCCCTTTACACTGTGCCCCCACCCCCACTCTGCCCTGCATCCCCACCCCCACTCTGCCCTGCACCCAGTCTCACACCCTGCCCTGCATCCCCACCCCCACTCTGCTCTGCACCCAGTCTCACACCCTGCCCTGCATCCCCACCCCCACTCTGCCCTGCACCCAGTCTCACACCCTGCCCTGCCCTGCATCCCCACCCCCACTCTGCCCTGCACCCAGTCTCACAGCCTGCCCTGCATCCCCACTCTGCTCTGCACCCAGTCTCACACCCTGCCCTGCCCCCCCACCCCCACTCTGCTCTGCACCCAGTCTCACACCCTGCCCTGCCCCCCCACCCCCACTCTGCTCTGCACCCAGTCTCACACCCTGCCCTGCATCCCCACCCCCACTCTGCCCTGCACCCAGTCTCACAGCCTGCCCTGCATCCCCACTCTGCTCTGCACCCAGTCTCACACCCTGCTCTGCACCCAGTCTCACACCCTGCCCTGCCCCCCCACCCCCACTCTGCTCTGCACCCAGTCTCCCACCCTGCCCTGCCCCCCCACCCCCACTCTACTCTGCACCCAGTCCCCCACCCCCACTCTACTCTGCACCCAGTCTCACACCCTGCCCTGCATCCCAACCCCCACTCTGCTCTGCACCCAGTCTCACACCCTGCCCTGCATCCCAACCCCCACTCTGCTCTGCACCCAGTCTGCCACCCTGCCCTCCCACCCCCACTCTGCCCTCCCACCCCCACTCTGCCCTGCATCCAGTCTCCTGGCCTGCCCCCCCACCCCCACTCTGCCCTGCATCCAGTCTCCTGGCCTGCCCCCCCACCCCCACTCTGCCCTGCACTCACATCCTGCCCTGCATCCCCTGCCCCCCCACCCCGTGCCGCGGACCCCCCACTGTGCAGCACACCCCCCCCACTGTGCAGCGCACCCCCCCACTCACTCTGCCGCACACCCACACACACACACACACTCTGCCGCGCACCCACACACACACACACTCTGCCGCGCACCCACACACACACACACACACTCTGCCGCGCACCCACACACACACACACACACACACACACACACACACACACACACACACACACTCTGCCGCGCACCCACACACACTCACACTCTGCCGCGCACCCACACACACTCACACTCTGCCGTGCACCCAGTCTCGCACATAAACATTCGCACAGACAATAGACATAAAGAGTACTTACCTCCGCTACGAACTTGTTCCACTTCCAACTTCAAACTTGATAGTAGACGCGCGTCACATCCGTCGTCACGTAGCTTGAAGAAGGCGGAGACTGCAGAGCGTGGAGCAGAAGCGGGGAACGCTGGCGGAGGTAAGTAAAAGGAGCCTAGTGCTCCAACGACGAATCGATCACTCGATTAATCGATAACGGAAATCGTCGACAACGATTTCCGTTATCGATTATTATCGATTTTATCGATTCGTTGTTTCAGCTCTAAAATTAACCAAGCTTAAACACATCAAACCTGTCCAAAGTGCCATCAGCAGCAGACATAATTATCCTAGCTGTGACCTTTTTATTCAGAGCACACCAAATACCATTCATTATAACAAATTTAAGGCTATAAGAAAAACCTCAGGGTTTCAATACTAAGCCATTCTAAATGATAATAAGTAGCAATGCCGCAGTTTGAAAATGACTCAAACATGACAGTTCTCTGGCTGGGAAATGATTTAACTGTGCGTTTTCAATGCAGATAGCACGCATAATAAAAATAAAAAAAACACTTTTTTTGCGTTGTATTGGAAAATAAATTTCCAAACGGTTATGACCCATTACTTCTCAGGTATTTCTTTTTACTAATTGGGATGGTACTGAACTGGAGGGAGGAGGATTGTCAGAGTGGCCCACAAGTGTCATTCAGTTGTTGTAACACAGTTTATCTCTTTGGCCACGGATCTTAAGCCCCGCTTAATGTAAATCTCTGACTAAACAGAGATAAAGCCCAAACATGCTGTAAAATGTATGACGTACAGATTAAAAAAACAATCAGTGCTGTGAAAAAAAGGTTCCCTCTTCTCAATTTCTACTATTTCTGCATGTTTGTCACACTTAACTGTTTCAGGTAATCAATCTAATTTAAATATTAGATGATATTCTATACAATGAATAAACAGAAGATAACAAGTACTGGATCACATGACAACTTTGAGTTAGAAATAAACCTACAATCTAGAAGCTAAATGTACATACTATTGCATTTTTTAGTAGTTTAATTAATAAGCTATTTGGTATATATGGGGAAATATGTTTCCCCATATATTACATTATGTGATGGGATGAACACTTTGCCTAAACTTGGTTTCTACGAATTGCTCAAACCAAAATATAGCTTTCCCAGGTTGAAGTATAAACTGGAAGGTTATATGGTTGGTTGTCGTCTGTCAAACTGTAGCGAAAAGTGTCTGGCCCTCGATACTTTAAGGGTTAAAATGTGCAATGTCTGTCCTTAATAATAGAGACTCATTGGGTGTAAAATAGGGACTATGTCTCCTAAACAGACAAACCTGAGAGGTATGTTGCAGAAAAGTCCCCTATACACACATGCATTGCTGCCAGCTGCCTCAATAAATTAAGCATGATGTCTAGAATCTGCAGTGCGCATTTTTTTCTTTACGCCCGAGCAGAACAGTAATGAAGTGACAATAGGCTAGTATTTGTTAATAGCAATCTATACATTTATATCTCTTGAGCTCATGTATTTTTGGTGTATTGGACAGATTGGTTATTTTTACAGTTCCCCGTAACAAACTACCTTTCCTGCTACGTGTTGTCAGAGCAGTAACTAGGGCTATTGGCACCTGGGCCGGTCTCATTTTCACTGGAGCCGCCCTGTTTAAATTGTCCCAGTGTTGTTAAAACATTTTAGATGGTTCAGCTTGAGAATTTAGTGCCATAGTGATAAATGCTGTAACCCTAGTATGTTAACACTAGGTGAGTACATTCATCATGTAACAATATCAAAAGATAATGTACTACTATTAAAAATACAAAGCCATCCATTAACCCCCTAGAGACAAGAGGGCTAAGCTGGGAATTGTTCTTTGATACTGAAATGATATATTGCTGTAATAATTATTTTTTGTATTTTTATTTTGTTTGTTTCATTCTATTCCAAATCGACCCTGCATTATATGTTATCACTAAAGCCAGCATTTAATGAAAAGTTGTAATTATAGATTGCATGGAATCCAGTGAATTTTATGCAAATCCTTAGAGGCATTCACTATAGGAAATGTCTGCCTTATTTAACCAGTCGTCAGCTGTTCTAACTGATGCAATGTTATACTCTTTTATAAATGGACAACATATATATTCTATAGAGTTGTGTATTTCATAGGATGTCATGCTGAGCTCACATCCCTAGTTCACGGAGCAGCTCACAAGGAAGGAGGGTTAATGCTCTCTAATGATTGATCTGCCTAACTAATCTTATGGAATCCTTGGAAATGTCTTGGGAAAAGATGCTTGAAGTGTTAACACTAGTTAGGGATGTTTTCAGGGAGGATGGCGGATGGGGGTTCTGGTATGAAGACAGTCCATGGCTGCTTACTGAAGGGACATGATCTACTGGAGGTACCACAAGTAGGATCTGGTACATTTGCCTGGTTTGCCCTATGGTCAGTAAAGGGATGCCCTGCCAGCTTCTCTAGTACAGAGAGAGTACAGGTCCCAGTGTATGGTCAGAATGCACAACTGTGCTTACCTGTACTCTGCGGTAAAGACTTGGAGTTTGTTTGCATCTATTGGATTTCCACAACCTTAATAGGAATTGTTGCCCGTGTAAATTGATTGGACTGCTCTGTTGTATTTTCTTCATGTTTCTTTGTATGTGCTAACCTTCAAGCCGCTATAAATGTGCTGTGCGTTTAATGAAGAATAATAATTCTGAGAATTGCAAGTGGTTGGATCTTGGCGCTATTTCAGAATACAGTTGGTCTGATAAAATGATGCATTAATTGGCACACACCACGACTCCTACATTATTGGGCACATGAGAGAATAATTACAGTAAGAAATGTGAAATGGTAATAAATGGCAGATTGAAGATGGAATGGGGTAAAGGTGTGTTGGTGCTTAACAGCCACTGCATATTTCTCTCTTATGAAAAGGTTAAAATACCTTAAATAAGTTATTAGCTTGTTCTAGATCTATGTGTATACTTACTTTATGCTAAACCGAATTTGCTCTAATAAACCAGTATATAACCATGGACATATTGTAGGCACTCTTAAACTTTGTAAGCACAGTAGTGGAGACGCCAAATGGAAGAAGGCAATTTTCTTTTGATCTGGACCAACCTTACATTCTTGTTAGCCTAAATGAGAGATGTTCTTCAGATGTTTATAGCATATAGCATTGCATGCGAGGGATACCATAGGACTGTGGTCTCCAGCCATGCCCAAAAATATAATAACATAAGGTGGCTTTCTGCAGATGGGATTTGACAGCAATTCCCATCAAACACCCTGCTTGCTGTTGAAAATGTCTTCTTCTTGTCACTTAAAACCCACCAAATACATTTCCTGAGCCACTTTATATGGACTTGTTTTGAAGTTAATATTCCTTTTTAAATACAGACATTGAAGCCTTTTGCTCACCACACTCAGGGTTGATATAGAGCGTTCTGTGAGTAGCATAACAAAGTTGCATTTGTGATTCAAGTAAGGAGGTAAATGCGTTCAGAATCTGGCTCCGTAATATGGCAGTGAGAAAACTGACTTGCAGATCTGAATATAAGATTTTCTTTTTAGTTTGAAAGCTTAGAAGATCAGATATGAGAGAAATGTTGTGCTGACTCTGCTGTAATTGTCATGGCCACTTTTGAGTTGCAATGCATTCCATTTCATATCAACCTCAAGAGTCAAGCTGTATTGTTGTGTGGTTTCATTTCATCACAATTCAATGTTTGTAAGAGAAAACCAGTTGTATTGTGAAAAGAAGAAAATAAGTTTATAATCAATGACCTGATGAAATTGTCTGGAGAATAGACCAAGGCATGCCTCGGCATGCACACAGCTCCTCACTAGTTCATTTATTTTGGTCTTAGATCACACACACACTCATATCTTCTCTCCGCTTAATCATTGTTACTGTGAAACTCATCTTATTTCATATAATACAGAACATGTGTAATGATACTGTTGGATCATTGTCCACAATTTAGACCGTGTGCTACACTGCCAGGCAGATTTATGGCCTGGAACTTTGTTTGAATGAGGAACAGGCAAGCATATGTACAGCAATCTGAATCTGAAGCACCCAGATCATGGGATTCTGCAGGCTTAATTATACGGAGTACTTTTTCATAAATTATGTGCATTTCAGGCAATTTCTACAGTTGCTTCTCTGACAGAAAAAGGTATTCTTTTCATAGAGCCATTTACGTATTTGCTTAATATTATTTGTAAAAGGGTAACCACTGGACCTTCACTTCAGCAACACTTATGTGTACATTTCACACTTAGTTATTGTATTTTTTTTTGTTTATACGGGTAAATAGTGCAGTAATTGTTTTAAGTCTTTTTATGTTTAGGTTAGTTAAATACTGAGCATGATATGAAAATAAACCAAATAATGTCTAAAAGCACACATCCCTTTTTAATCAAACATAATTAGCATTGGGCACGTTTTTTAAATAACATTTTCCCTGTTTGGGGTGAGCTTTTTCTCACTGTTTGTGCAATTTAGTAAGATCTCTCAAAAAAGTGAAAAGTCAGCTTTTCTAAAGTTACTTTTAATGTCTGTTTATGTCAGGTTTCAAGTGTTCGGATCTCATGGAGCAGCACCTTAATATCTGCACAAAGCATTCTGTGAGTTTTAGCCAAAAGTGCATTGTAAAAAATCTTTTAAAGCTCACTGCACATTCCCTGCATTAGGAGGCTATTTGGCTGTAAAGAATAGCCATAAAAATATTTCAGACTGATTTTATAGTCCTACAAGGCAATTTTATATTTTTCTGTTAATTAATGTTTTATGCCAGGGTTACAGTTAATGCTTGGATAGAAAGTTATTTGCATCAAACAATATGAAAAAAAATGCAATTTCCATTTGTATTCAATCCAATATCTAAGAGAGGCTTACCAGTAAGCTTGTGGAGTACTTATAAATGTACTTGGAATTGGAATTTATCGTAATATGTAGGGTGTGTGTGTATGTATATGTATGTGTGTGTATATATATATATATATATATATATATATATATATATATATATATATATATATATATATATATATTACAGTGAATAGGGTACCAGATAATTATTGAGATATTCTAGTCTAGCTAAACTCCCTGCTGTTAATCCAGTAAACTAAAACTGTTTTTATCAGCCATATTTTTTGAGATTTGGCTAGGATTATCTGTTAAAATTTGCATGTTGTCATTATTAAATATATTTATATTAATTATTTTTTTTATCATTTCTATATGCTATCCCTTTTGTGTACTGGTTAGGAATGCAAAGTGGGCATTGACATAAATTGTCTGCCAAATGTGTATTTCCTTTGGACATTGCATTGTAGCCTATTTCATTAAATATAACGTTATTCACTTAAAATGTTGTGCAGTTTAGTTGTTTTTGCCCCGCAGTTGCTGATATATAATAATATATTATAAATAAAGAACACACATACCACACATAATTTAATTCATTATAATAGGTGACATTTACCTAGAATTTATTAAATCTGGCTCTGAAAAAAGTCCTTGTGTGTGCCCTTTTTTTTTCCTATATATGATTTGTGGCTGGAGGGTGTATTGAAAATTGTGTGCACATTTTTTATATATATATATAAAGTGCATTCTAATTTGTACAAATAAATTTTTTAAAAATTTGCCAATTTTGTTAGTTCTTATGACTGTCCATAATTGAGGAGTGTCCCCCTACAAAACCAATGAAAACAAAGCAAAGAGCTCAACTTTTTTCTTTGAATATTGTTGTTTCTTTTCACACTCTGTCTGTCTGTCAGTGTCTCCCTACCTTCTCTGCCAACTGCTTCCGTGTTTCTGTCTCCTTTGCTTCTCGTGCTGCCTCTTCTTGTTCTTCGCTTCTTCTGTCTTCTTTCTTGGTCTGCTTTTCTCCGCTAACTACTCCGTTAACCTGGCATACCAGAGCAACGTTTCTGCACCTCTTTCTTAAATCCGTCTGCATTATTCTGGCCTGTAGGAGTACTTCCACAAAGGACAGAGTCACGGCAAGCCCCATGGGCATAGCCTCTCTCCCTTTACCATTTTGCCTGACCCTTTTTTGATAGCATTTGGAGAGGCCTAGACAACACAGCGGATAGCGGGGACAGTAGGACCAAAAAAGAAGACAGAAGAAACGAAGAACGAGAAGAGGCAAGAGAAGAAAGAGAGCTGCAGAAAATTGACAGGGACACTGAAGCGATTGGCAGAGAAGTGAGGGAGACATTGACAGATGGTTTGAGAGAGCGTGAGGGACAACAAATTTATTTTGTAAATTGAAATCAAAATTTGTTGTCTAAAAAGTATGGGGCAAAATTGAAACCAAAAAATTGAATCATTTTTGGTTCATGTGTACAATTCTACTATATATATAGTAGGGCACAAAAAAATCTTAAGCACCAATGGGTCCCCTATCCTCTCGCTCAGAGTTCTTTTCAACTTCTTGCAGCACGCGGTCACGTAATAATGCCTCTCTCCCTGTTTCACTCCTCTCTCCACGCTTTTATGCGTATTTACAAAATATCATACAACTGGAAATTATCTGTGACTGCATTGTAAGCCACACAGGAGTTTATACAAGCCTCACATGGTACATTTACTCATGCATGAATATACTGGGAATTTATGCTCTTTAAATCAAACTGAATTACTATATTTCTGTACCCACTCCGCTGCATGCACAATTTAAACAATAAATAATGCCCAGTGTGCATTAAGCTAATTTGATTTGGTTGCCATAGGGCATGTGTCTTATATCAAGCTTCCTGGTTTATGTCATAAAACATTTCATAACTTAATTTATTTTGTTTTAAAATTCCAACTACAATACTTCATATATTTAGTTGCTCATTTAGCCCCCTATGAGACCAGGTGAAGTGAAGTGAAAAAACAATTCACCCATTTGTTCTAGGTTTTCACACATCTGGTGTTAGCATTTCTGAAACCCACAAAGAAGCGTATTCATTTGTAAGGCGCAAAACCAGTATTCACTGCTAAAAAAATAAATAAAAAATAATCTCACATTGTTGGTTAACTTAAGACAGTGCTGGTCTCTTCTATAGGAGTAAGTATTTGAGTACTAAATGCTTTGTCCAAATGTGGACACCCGTGTTGGTAGTGTGTACATCTGCCAACCATACTCAGTGAGGGGGCATGGCCACAATACTCAAAGAGCCACAGTGCTCAGCGGAAGAGTATCACAAGATAACCACTCGGCAACTGCAATGGAGGTTTGTACTACAACAGCACATACCTCTATTGATTTTAGAGCCCTCTAGGCTGGTTGATGGAGATCAGAGGCTCTCTCGAATAGGCCAATGATTCCTACTGCCTGAAAGAGTAGGGCAGCTATACAGAAAAGCATCCAAAAACATTGAATGTCCTGCAAGAACCGAGACTTCAGGAGGTGTGTTGGGGCTTTGGATAAAATTCACTGGGGTTACCCGTTACTAGGTGTATGACTTGCACAATGTATGGACCTAGTAGAGATAATGTTAAGATGAGTGTGTCAAGGTCATCATAAAGATTTGGCAGCTATATCACTGGTTTTCCATTTAACATTCATGAGTGAGTCCTGCAGACAAGCAGTAGATAAAATCAGCCTCTACACAGAAAATATATTTATTTTAAATGGGTAACTGATATTGTTCATTGAAAATCTGAAACCTTTTCTGTAGTGTCTATATCGGAAGTGCTGACTACCATCCGTCGACCCTAATATGTCATCTGAAATACACAAAGGTGGATACCACGCTATGATAGTAAGATTGATGATATCAGTTGAAAAATATGCAGTCCTTGTTTTTCATGTAGGTGGGATGTACATTGAGAGTGTGTGTGTGTGTGTATGCATGTGTATATGTGTGTATATATATATATATTACTTTGTTACTGGTTAACCCATTCTCTTGTTGTGCCCTGTATAACTATGTGAATTGGGAATTACTATATATATATATATATATATATATATATATATATATATATATATATATGTTTATAGTGTGTGTGTGTGTGTTATAGCTGCCCTATCCTAGCCAAATCTACTATCCTGACTCCTTATTGTACTGCCCTACCAAAATAGTTTTGCATGGAAGTAAACATCACAGCGATCAAGAAGGCATTTTTTTCTGGCCTGCCTCAGTATTTCATCTTCCGAATCCATTTACTCAATGCCTAGTCAAGTGAGATGCATTATATTAGCGTAGGTTAAGTCTGTATTACATTTAAATAAATACTTGTGTTTTACTAAAGAAGAATGTGTTACATATCTGCAGACAACATAAACATATACTATTGGATCTGATAACTCCACTTTATTACAGATATTAAGTTGTTAAGGATTTCCAGACTCAAAGTAGAATACTGTACATTGAAAAATACCGTATATCCACTAACGACAACTGAGGGGGTGCTGGGGTGTTACGGGTCATTGTTAAACAGTATCTCATAGGCTTTTAAGACATGATCCTATGAAATGTATTATACCTATATATAATGTGCTGGCTAGATTGGATCGATAGTTCTTAATTGCTGTCAAATTGTATGATATTATGCTCAATGATAGCCATCCACTTATTCTTGGGTATCTTCTTTTTTGGTCTTCATTACTAATTTGTTTTCGTCTAAATATAAAGTACCAACAAAGTTTGAGATTCCCAGTAGTGTCCTAAAACACTGTTTGTCCCTACAATGAACATGGTCTCAGATGTCTTGCACTAAAATAACATTTTTTAATCCAGTATTGTACATCTTTATGTAAAATTAGCCAATGTTCTCTACCTCTGGCCTCCAACTTCTGTTTCCCTGTTTGATACTTAAGAAGGCGAATCAGCTATGGAAAGTAATTCTGCATAGATGTTACATATTTTTGTGTATGTGTAATGAAATGCATATGATGATTACATGCCTATGTGGTTCCTACATAATTATGCAAAAAATCATAATGCAATTTACATTTGTTTGAAAAAGGCTTGTTTTCATTCAGTCTTTTGAAGATAGCGTGGAAAATTAGCTTAGACTTTCATGTCTAAGGCCTGCATTCAGGTAATCATAAGGAGCCTGTAAATTAGCGAGAGGCTGCATCGAGGTCTCCCGACGGCAACGTCTTATCAGATGCCTTCATAAGTTATTAATGAGTCTTCAATCTCCCCTCTACCTTTACCATGTTTAATTAGGTTTCCTTGTCCCTAAGGCCTTTCATTTTCAACCACAACTTTCCAACCTTCACATGTTCACATAATTAGAAAATGAAGCAGATACTCTTCTTTTAATTAAAAACAATGTTTAGTTTCTTTTGCCCGTTTCATAAGATGCATTCCCTCACTGGCAGCTAGGAAACCGTTAAACAGCCTTATCTAGAACAGGCAACAGTCTCTGAGCTGTTGTTAAGCTACAAGTACAATCATCCTAAACCAGTCAAGTGTGTGCAGAGGGTGGTTCCGGCTGTAGGTCGGTCACAGCTGACCAGCCATATAAGAACATTTGCAATGTTCAGTCTTACTTAGAACAAGTGTTTCTTTCACACAGGCATATTTGACCAGTGATCTGAGAAAGTCAAGCAGCAGAAAATTATATTTTAGGATGAAAGGACTTAAATGGACAAAGTAAAAGAGTCTGACCACACTATTCATAGGGCACGTTAATTACAACATGTGTGCTTCTCAAGATTGCCACAATCCCTTCAGTTGCCGGTCCTTGAATTAAGATATATATATTTTTATTTATAGTATATGTATAATAAAGTCACTCACAATCATTTCTGGTATGATTTGCTAAAGAAGCATTCTTTATATTTAAACTTTTTTTTTTTTTTTTTTTTTTTAAATTGGCATTAGTTGCAAAAAAAAAATCCATTGTGGAGATAATTATACAATTGGGCCCCAGAAGCATGGAGTGCAGCCCATGACCTAAAGAACACATAGGTCCTGCCATTGCAGTGTTTCATGCATTGACCACCCAGCAATTGCTTCTGTTAATGGTTACCAGAATGGGGAAACTTCCCTGCAGCTGGCTAACCGTAAATCATTCATACACAACGATAAAAATAAGAGCCCTTGTAATATATTAGTTAGTGCAGCCTTAAAGGTTTATATTATATGTAAATGGCCCAATTGAGTCAGGCAGATGTTATCAGGTGTATAATGTAATTTTTTACATTGCATTTATTGATTCGGGTCATGGGTTAAAATGTACAAAAATATTATTGGAGAAATCCAGATTCACTAAATATTTCAGTAAAACAAAAAATTTTGTAATGCAGCATGTACACCAACTACAAAACATTTAGTAAAGCCAGTTAAGACCACGTTTTATGTTTAAGTGCTACCTACAATATTCACGTATCTATAATATGATGTTTTACGTGGTCACAGGAGTACAAATCATTCTTTGCTCTAAACCATGTGGTAGAGATACTAAAGAACAACTGAGTCCGGAGGCTTGGGGTTTCACCTGGGGACTCCAGGACAAACCCAGAGAGTTCCCAGGTAAAGTCTGAAGAATAATTGCCTCTATGTTGGTCTTTGGTCTCATACTGTAAATATGCAGGTTGCTGGTTACTGCTGCCTGTGTCATGTTGATCTTTAAGTAGCTTCTATTAATATGGCCAGATGCAGAAGCCAGAACCTACTTTAATATCTGGGGGGGGGCAGCTTGACAAAGGGTGAAAACATTATCACTTATGCAATTGATGGTGAAATAGAGGGTCACTATGATTGATGAGGCCGGAACATTGGAAAGCTTTTTTTTTCCCGTAAGCCAAAAATGAAATAACTAAATTTTCCTACAAGCAATCTGGAAGCAAAATATTTAATTTTCATCAAAATACAGCATTAATAACAACACCCTCACCCTCCAAACTCTGTTATTCTACCATCAATATGTCATAACCTGTGTTGTATACATAACCTGTGTATGGTAAGGTCTTCTGCGCATTGCAAATGGTGCTTCTATATGAAGCGTTTTGGATTAATATGCTTACAGAACATTTCATAAAGAGGAAAAAATAGTTAGGAGGAAACAAATTAGTCTCAATATCTTTAGGTTTTTAAAGAACCGATTTCTATGATTCTGAGACATTTTACACGTCAAAAGCACAATAACCAGATAATTTATAGGCCCATCCAAGGTCACTGTCTGCGGACTTGCCATCCCTCTTATCTCTGTGAAAGATTCTGTAGTGTGTCGTTCCTTATCCCTCGTCTCTTCTCATTAAAAGGTTTCTTGCCTGCAGTTTTGATACAGCGGTTGATAAATAGCATAATTCATTCTTTCAGAAGCAGACATTAAATTGAGATCGATGGTGCCTAGTCATCCAATTATTTATTTCTCACAGTATCTCTGGGTTTTTTTCCCCTACCCTTTCACTATTCAAACTTTTTTATGTAACGTGACGGTAATTAGATTTATTAAACTTAGCTTTTGATAGGCATAACCTAATTGTGGTCTTTTTTACAGATTTTTTATCAGCACATATCATGGCTTATTAAATTTAGTGTGTGACTTTGAGGTGTAACTCATTCATGCTTAGTTACTCTATTATTGTAGATTGCAACGTGCACTTCTATGAGGTACATAAAACTGCAATAAGAGACCCTGGTTATTATATTAAACCTATTCATCTGCCACGTGAAATGTGTTTGTTATTTTTCTCATTCGGATTAAGAAAGTTTAGAAACCGTTACTCATTAGAAGCAACCAGCGACATATTCATACGCCTTCACCTAGACCAACAGGTTCACTTGGCCCCTCAGTGCGCTTCTGCTCACTGGGCCATTTACAAGGGAAATCTCTTAAGGTCAATCAGCTATGGAGCCCATTTATACTGTGGAGGACTGTATCAAGCCTGTCCATCCCCTATAAGATGCATTAAAAGACACAGAACTCGGCATTATGATGTAATTTTGTCAGCCATCCATTGCAAGCACTTCAACCCTGTTGGGCGGCTGGATGCTCTGAAGTCAGTCCTAGGTTGGTGCTTAAGTTAACCCCTTCAATACCCTATGGACGCACCGGGACGTCCAAAAAACGCCTAGTAAAAAACCCCTATGGACGTACCGGTACGTCCAGCCCTTCGTGCTGCGTCAGGGACATATCCCTGCCGCTGCATGGGAGACTAGGCTGCCGTTTGACAGCCTGGACTCCCCACTGACAGCAGAAGCCAGCATCGCCGGCTTTCTGCTGTCCGATCTGCTGTAACAGCTTCCGGCATGAAGCCGGAAAGCTGTTACGTTTCAAACAGCGCGATCGGGCATTCCCTTCCGGGTTGCGTCACTGCTGAGGCACAGATGCTGCGATCTCTATGCACGTCTGTGAGGGCCTGCATAGAGATCACAGTGTGATCGGTGCAGGGGGATCGCGAGGAGGGGAGTGAGAAACCATGTCTCTCACTCCCCCTCCTGTCCTGAAACAGAAAAGCTGGAAAAACAAATGGTTAGTCATTTAAAAAATAATATTAAAAAAATTAATAAAATAATGATATAAATAATAAAAATAATAATAATGTGAGCTGTGATGTCATTGTGACATCACTGGCATGTTCAGGAGGTCCGTAAGAGGACCTCTAACCATTTGTGTGTAAAAAATATATATATAAAATGCAAAAAAAATAAAAAAATAATAAAATAAATGTAAAAAAAATATATATATATAAAAAAGATAATACAAAAAAAATGTAAAACCTTACATCCCGTTGCCCTAGCATAACATCTAGCCATTATAACCCTCCTGCCCCCCGTTCACAACCCCCAAACCCGTTAAGCCATAGGCATAAAAATTATACAAAAAATGTACACCTAATAGTATGCTCCCTGGTGCTGGGAAAATATGGAAAATCTATATAAATTAGGTATTTCTGAAATCAGGACACCTGAATTGATAAACGTGGATAATTCCCATTCTAAATTTTCAGCTAATCATCCAACTATGGTATCAAAAGAAAGCTCTATCTCTCCTTGAAAAAACAATATGTAGTTTACATGG
Organism: Spea bombifrons; assembly: GCF_027358695.1. Classification (NCBI taxonomy): domain Eukaryota; kingdom Metazoa; phylum Chordata; class Amphibia; order Anura; family Pelobatidae; genus Spea; species Spea bombifrons. The sequence goes on along the minus strand of NC_071087.1, from coordinate 133,665,325 downwards.
GTACACTATTCACAGGAAAAGAGAATCATCTCTGAACCAACATAGCGCAATGTCACGGAGCTGGCTAGTCCGACCGACTACCTCCGCTGTCCCGTGACACGCAAAAATGGCAAAATTGCACCGGGCTTTGAGGTACCAAAAACCACTGGGATTGAAGGGGTTAAATACACCACTGGTTATCAAACAAGCCTGCTTTTTCTTCCTGTTTGTTTCGGTCAACACTTTAATTTGTAAAGATACAAGTTTGAATCAATTACTTTATTTTTCCTGCAAATGTGCCTCATACATTGTATTACTGCTAAGCTTATGTTACACAATGGTACCCATCTGCTCCGTTAGTCTTCTAATTCCTCTTAATATTGTCTATATGCAGAGATTAAGCATTATTAAGCAAAAACCAGTTTTATTCATTGGCCTAGAAGAATGGCATGCTAGCAGATTTTTTTCAAAAACAATTTGGTGGCTTTAGGAAAGAGTTACTGTTACCTAACCTCATGACACTGACGACACTGTAAAAAAAAAGCCTTTTCTGTTTAAGAGGAGGCACCGGCACTCCATGCCAGTGGAAGTGTCAAGCTTGTGTATTTGTGCCTAAATCTGTCTAGGTATCTTTCGACAAGGACAGGATTTTTATTTACTGTTCAACTGCAGTGTTTTTGTGCATTTTTTTACTGACTATCGTCTGTTGGAGAGAGTGTTTTGTTTTAGAAGATCAGTCTCTTGCCACCCCATGTTCTGGTCAGTTTAGGTGAGGACAGACCCAGTAGTGGGATGGTGACGGCTAATAGTGCAGCCAATACAATGACATCTGAGTGCGGACAGAATGGCAAAAAGTTGTAGATGCGTGACGTATTCAGTCTAGAAACTAGTCAAATGGCTTTTTGAGATAAAACCATGATTTTGCCCTGAAGCCTAAACCGGTATCATTAATGCAGTTTAGAGCCCCACATGTAAAGCTCTTTAGATGTATTCTGTGTAGAAAGGTTCGTTATCATGTAAGTAGCATAACTGTAAAGCAGGCAAGTATGTGGCCACCGTTTTGGTGAAAGTGCCAAGTTTATGCAGCTGAGGAATTATGGTTACTGGTTGGACTTTAACTTATGAACCTAGGTTAAGATAAGTTCATTTTGGATACATATGAGACTTGTTAGTTTGCAAAATTGTTGGCGCTATATTAATAAAATAATAATTGCCCTTATTTTGTCCATATTTTGGTGCAGTCTGTCTCTGTTTAGCTTGGGAATAGGGATCAAGTTGCTGCATGTCTCAACTTGTCAGTCTGATTTATAAAGAAAAGTTCAGGCAATTAATCAATACTCTCCTGGAGGTCTTATGTCACTGTGAACTGCCCTCTCCTTATTTCTCCAGACTTGGCATTTCTTTTGTATTTAGGATTGTTTTTCTTTTTGTTTTGGTTTTTTAACAACCCCTCCGCGACCATTCATGTAAAGGCTTGCCCAGTAGTTGGCATGTTCCCAGATAGCTCCCCGGCAGAGAAGTCCCTATGTTGTCCTTCTGGTAAAGGGTCACAGGGACTGGTCTAAATCTTTGCCTTTTATTTAATGTCCAATTTTAATGTCCAGTATATTAATGAGTTACCCCACAGACATAACACGATCATAATACGCCCGTAAAACCATGTTCCCTAAATTTAAGTTAACAATGGCAGATACCTTCTCACAAACGTTATAATGGATTCTTTAGCAAGAAGAATTTTTTCTGCTAACATTTGTACAACAACACAGACGGCAGACTAATTAGGCTGACTCGTTTTGTCTTATTTTTTCTTATTCTTAGAATGCATTCCCTACCTGAACAGCACATCACAGTTTATGTATAAAGAGTAATTCTGGTGCAAGGAAATAAAATTAGAGCCATTGGAAGCCAAATTCTATTAGTTGTTATGGCGATTGTACAGTTTTTTACCTATACATAAGTCCCTTGTGGACACTTAACTACTCCACTGCAGGAAACCTGCATCCTATAAATGCTGGAACTGTATGTATTTTATAAGTCTAGTATAAACATGAGAGGCATCTCATCAGAACAGGAAGTTGAACTCAAGATTGTTTCCCATAGTGGACTTAAGCTGTACTCCAGACGCTCATTCTTTTGGACAGTGTTACCCTGCTGTTTGACTCTGGAGGCCAGTCTATTATTTAGAGGTATAGACTAAAGCCCAAATCCTATTAAATCAATATCTCTTTCAAACAGTCGTCGGCCACAGAAAAACTTGTGAGGCCCACCTAATGTAAATCACTGGATTAGAAGATAGAGAAGATCAGTTGATAGAGGTACATATTTATTGACCATACACAAACGCTTTTCATTGTTGGAAATCCGTTCACTGAACCCAAGCTTATTCATGCTTTCAGATTCCAAGACTTAACTCAATTTTGCTGAGCTCATTTTTCATGCTCACAGCCGCAAACCAGGGTGAAAACTAATGTCAAACTGTTACGTTCAGTTTATGTATAAATGTAAGACCATAGCTCTCAGTATGGATGGATTTTCTCATTAAATCCGGTGTGACGGTTTTTGCCAAAGTCATGCACCCAGGGAATTTTAACAAACGGCTTGACATATGAGCTTAGGGGAGTTTGAATATCTATTTCTCCTGACTTTATTAACATTTAGTTGGCACTGATAAGGACAAGGTTTAGACCTTTAAGAATTAGAATATTGGTCAACACTTTACATACAATTGTTTTTGCCCCAACATTTTGAGATGGTTGGAAAACAATTTCTACGAGATTCAAATAGAACTTAATTTTATTTACATCTGTGCCTTCTAATTATTAGTGACAACGGGCAGCAGAAAAATCAAAGCATATGAAAACTCACTTTGACTTTACCAAGTTGAATGCTTCTTTGAAAGTATGATCACTGTCCTACCGTTCTTAACACTATTTTGTCTTGCCCTACCTGAATCCTGAAGCACCCACTGCTTTGCCATTTATGTATTCAAACACCTTTGCTTTAAACGTTCCAATTAATAAGCATGCTTGTTTATCGTACGTGGGTTTCGTAATTATTTTTGCTTCAATGTATCACACCACAGTACATCGGCTTGAGATTTTTGAGCTTCTGAGCAATATTGAAGCAGCAGGTTTTTCTTAATTAATCTGAGCTGCAGGAGTCTGGCATAAAAAGACCACTGCCACCATTTATCAGAAGTTGCCATATTCACAAGGGGAATCCCTGAACTAAACCAGCAACTTGCTAAACATGCTTATACACACTGAATTGGATAGGGGCCATTGTAGGCTTTGTAGCATGCCTTAGAAATTCTGTGTTCAATGGCTACCCTTGCGTGTCTTTCGATGTAGTATGCAGCACCCTGGAGACCCCACTATTGGATCACAGAGATGCCCCTCTTTCCTTCTCTCAGTTGCAAGGAAAAAGTAGGACAAGGGAATAATGTTTTAGTTAAGGAGACATGTCGCAAGCTTTCTAAACGGACATGATGACCTATATCACATGCATGTTTAAATTCCCTCACTGCTAAATTCCCTACTGGGAAGCTGTTTTACAATTTACATGGGTTCCTAGTAATGTAAACATTGATTTATTTTAATTTGTAGACATTATAAAGGTTTCTTTAGTGTATTCCATATTGATGGCTAGCGTTCTCTATCCAATATATGGATACTAGTGTAGAAAACCTACTAGTTTCAAAACCCTTTTTGACATCTATAACATAATCCGTTAGACAATATTTGGAAATGTCCCCATTGACCTTCAGCTCACTGTAGATATAATATGGTGGCGTAGGACCCTGTTTCACGCCAACTCTATCAGAGATGTATCTGAGCTCACATCTGTGAATAACAGATAATGATCATCTTGTTACTGAACCGTAATATTAATGCTTTTGGAAACTTATTTATGGCAGACTATGGTGAATGTTTGATTTACATGTGTTCTTTCTGTTAGATATAAGCCATAGTATGGCAGTGCAAATAGAAGAATTATTGATGGCAGAGATTGAGGGACTCGGCATGCTACTGAATTGCTGTCCAAATGCAACAGCTGTTTATTATAATCACACTCATATAATTGTTTCCTGAGCCAGGTGCAAGTTTTAATCATTTGTCACACAGATTTAGTTACTCTGCAAATCATATCCTTTTGGGTGAGTGACGCAATAAGTGTAAAGTACTTATAAACCACTAAGATCTCACCCTCTCTCTGCCTTTCTATTCACCTTCTCTGCTCCTTTTGCTCTATCCTATCTTTCTCTTCTCTTTGTCTCCCTTTTACCCCCCCTCTCTCTCTCTCAAATATTTACTTCCAAATATGTTTTGACCCTCAGAATACTTCTGTAATTCCAAAAAAATATTTTGTGCTAAATGTGTGAGCTTCTTTGTATGCAATTTAACCATAAAATATTTAAATAAAACATGTAATAAAAAATTGTCACACACAGCGTAGGACTAGACGCCGGTATCAGACAGGACTGCAAGAAACAGGCTCAAGGTCAGAGACTAGCCAAGGGCAGGGCACCAGAAAACCCGTAGTGAATGTAGTGAAACTAGCTAAGGTCAGGGTACCAGAAGTTCCTAACAACAAATCAACAAGCCAGCTTCAGCAACTACAGAGACTAGGGGTCTCCCCATTCTTCGCAGCGGCTGCTGCTGTGTGCCGAAGGCGGGGGGGTCTCCCTCTTCTTTGCAAGTAGGTGACATCAATAAACAAAATTAATGTTAACATTATTTAAAAAAAAATATGTAATACACATTTTTTATGGAATATTGTAGTTTATAATAACATTTTTCATTAGAATAAACCATACAAATTGTAATAAAAATATTAATAATATTCAGTAACAAAGTGTGTAATAAAAATTATTTTATTGGAGGCAATTCTTTCCTAAAAAGTATAGATAATGGCAGTGAAAAAACTAACAAATGATAAACATGTTACAGTATTGAGGTACTGTATTCAGGTGTACAAGAAGAATACAAAGAAACTGTTCATTTGCCATAGTTTGTAAGAAATATATCAATAATGCCACAGAAATGAACAAATCAAAACTTTTTGTTTGTTTGTTTTACAAAAATTAGGTACCTATTTCTCATAGTGATTGATATTAAAGAGTAGTGTTCATTGGCTGAGTAGGCTCTCATAATACAGGCTAGGTTGAAAACCTATAATGCGTTTAAAAAAAAAACCACCAGGTTAACGTTGAAATATAATTTTATGTTTAGTTTTTAGAGGATGTTGTGGAAACCAATTGAAATGGGACAGATTAAACATCAAATCATGAGACTGTCCCCTGAAGACCGGGATATCTGGTGGTGGATAAAAAGTTCCCACGCCAATTGTTAAGGACATACCGCATAAACATGGAGTTGAAGGAGCTTTGTCATGCTAAAATTTTCTTTTATTGAAAGTAACGGTGTATGTGGACAGCCCTTTGGTGCGTCTTCAACAGTATAGTACATGCAAGAATGCCTCCACCAAGCATTTTTTGCGTGGTGCGCTCTCATGGCTGTTTTCTTAACATTTGTGAAAAAAGCCAACAGCCCAACGATGGGGTATTAGCAGCAATTATTTCATAATAGACACAGATTTTGGTAACAATTGCTTTTCTTTTTGTATGGCCATTAAAGCGCTGCTTTTATGCTAATTTAATGTTTCCTTTGTGATGCACCTTTTCTAAATTTCTGGATTTCTGTTGGCCCTGGTATCAGGAGTAAAAAGTTGAAAACCCACAAAAAGTGCCCCCCCCCCATATTTTTAAGAAGTAGGACCTAACCTTCAACCCTTTTCTCACAGAGCACATAAATTCCACTTTGCTTCATATAATCACTTTTGAGTTCAAAAGAGGGGTTAATTACTGTTAAATATCTCCAAAATGCTCTTTTTTTTTTATAACAACATTGCTGTCAAATGTCTTGCTTCATAAAAAAAATAAAAAATACACTTAAGTAGAACCACATGGATCTAATTCAGACAGGGCTGACCCCGTCTACAGATCACTAGTCTGTGCTGAGAATAGGGATTTAAGCATTAAAGAATCAGACTGGTTAAAACTGTCCCCTGGGTCTCTGCATGCCCTAGAGGAAGACTCAGAACAAATTTGAGAATTGCAGCCTAATGTGCATCTTTGTGTTAATGATACGTAATAGCAAAAAAAAAAGTATTAAACAGGCTTGTAAAGGGACTGTAATATTGCCTGCGTTATTATTTGTTATTTACCGGTAAATGTTCATAGATTACCAACATAAAATCTTCTTGAAAATAATTCAATTTATGTGTTGTGATATTGTAGCAGTTGATCTGTGAATATTTGTTGCTGAATTCAGATGTATTTTCTTTTTTGGAGACAACGTTATTTCGAAATCACGGTGACTTAAAGCACAGTGTAACAGAAACGTGGATATTTTCTTTCTAATTAAATATGTTGTTTTCCAAGAAACAACAGAGCATTTCTACTTACAACATATTACACGAGCTCCTCATTGTTGAGAATTTGTTCTGCGTATTCAGTTAAATGAAGAATAATTTGTTCAGATGCATTTGTGCCTTACGAATTATAGATGTCACTAGGTTATACTCACCCCGTTCCCTCAAGATTGTAAGCTTGCGAGCAGGGCTCTCTCCACCTAATGTTTCTGTTTGTGTTGGTTTGTCAATTCTTGTCTTGTTATACCCCTTGAATGTATTGTATTAAGCGCTGCGTAAATTGTTGGCACTATATAAATAAATAATCATACTAAATGTTATAGGTAAAGCTGTATTCTAATAGAATAAGCCTGTTCCAGCATTAGCGTGCTGTGTCCATCTACAGGATGAATGAGACCTATATTTCTTGTTTCCTAGCCACCTATATTTTCTCCATATGCATGGTTATGTTAGGTTGTGGGCAGGGCGCTCTTTACCTGATGTGTGAGTTTTTCTTTGCCAATTCTTGTTTTGTTATACCCTTTGAATGAATGCACTGTAAGAAGCGCAATGCTATATAAGTAAAAAAATATATATATATATATTAGAGCTGAAACAACGAATCGATAAAATCGATAATAATCGATAACGGAAATCGTTGTCGACGATTTCCGTTATCGATTAATCGAGTGATCAATTCGTTGTTGGAGCACTCGGCTCCTTTTACTTACCTCCGCGAGCGTTCCCCGCTTCTGCTACACGCTCTGCAGTCTCCGCCTTCTTTTAGCTACGTGACGGATGTGACGCGTTCCGGAGGTAAGTATTCTTCATGTCTATGTGCACGGATCGCACAGAGCCACTCGCACAGAGCGAATCGCTCTGTGCGAATGGAGCCACTCGCACAGAGCGGTTCGCTCTGTGCGAGTGGCTCCATTCGCACAGAGCGGTTCGCTCTGTGCGAGTGGCTCCATTCGCACAGAGCGGTTCGCTCTGTGCGAGTGGCTCCATTCGCACAGAGCGGTTCGCTCTGTGCGAGTGGCTCCATTCGCACAGAGCGGTTCGCTCTGTGCGAGTGGCTCCATTCGCACAGAGTGGCTCCATTCGCACAGAGCGGTTCGTGAGTGTGGGTGCAGGGCAGAGTGGGGGTGGGGGTGCAGGGCAGAGTGGGGGTGGGGGGTGCAGGGCAGGAGACTGGGTGCAGGGCAGAGTGGGGGTGGGGATGCAGGGTGTGAGTGTGGGTGCAGAGCAGAGTGGGAGACTGGGTGCAGGGCAGAGTGGGGGTGGGGATGCAGGGCAGGGTGTGAGTGTGGGTGCAGGGCAGAGTGGGTGCAGGGCAGAGTGGGTGCAGGGCAGAGTGTGAGTGTGGGGGCAGGGCAGAATGTGGGGGCAGGGCTGGGTGCAGGGCAGAGTTGGAGACTGGGTGCAGGGGCACAGTGCAAAGTGCTGGGTGCAAAGTGCCAGTGCTGGGTGCAAAGTGCCAGGGCTGGGTGCAAAGTGCTGGGTGTAAAGTGCCAGGGCTGGGTGCAAAGTGCTGGGTGCAAAGTGCCAGGGCTGGGGCAAAGTGCTGGGCGCAAAGTGCTGAGTGCTGGGTACAAAGTGCTGGGTGCAAAGTGCAAAGTGCTGGTGCAAAGTGCTGGGTGCAAAGTGCTGGATGCAAAGTGCCAGGGCTGGGGCAAAGTGCTGGGTGCTGAGTGCTGGGTACAAAGTGCTGGGTGCAAAGTGCCAGGGCTGGGTGCAAAGTGCAAAGTGCTGGTGCAAAGTGCTGAATGCTGGGTGCAAAGTGCTGGATGCAAAGTGCCAGGGCTGGGGCAAAGTGCTGGGTGCAAAGTGCTGGGTGCAAAGTGCCAGGGCTGGGTGCAAAGTGCTGGGTGCAAAGTGCTGGGTGCAAAGTGCAAAGTGCTGGGGCAAAGTTTCTTGAACAGTAATAGTCCACCTCTTTTCAGAATGTTTGGGGTTATTTTGTTTCATAAATATTGTGTTTGGGTTCTTGTACTTTGAAAATATTGTTTTTTATTACATCATAACAAAATAAGAATGTTAATGTAAATTTTAAGTTGTTTTTTAACATCCAGTTCATTAAATTCTTTTAAATAAACGAAAAATTTGCATATTGTTTTTTTTTATCCGATTAATCGATTAATCGAAAAAATAATCGGCCAACTAATCGATTATTAAAATAATCGTTAGTTGCAGCCCTAATATATATATATAATTATGTACCTTGCTCTTATTGATAGCAGTGGATGATTTTTTGTGTGTGTAAATGGCAATTAGTGTATATACAGCTCTCTGGGACCATCAATATACAGTCTAAGACTCAAATGCTTTATTCTTCCTTGATTCATTCCTAGTCTTAGGCTGCTAACATATTCAGGTCATGTTCAGCATCATTTGAATTTTAGTTGAATGCTTTGCTTGAGAGATCTGTCTCTCTCCCTTCTCTCTCTCCTGCCTGTCATATTACATCCTACCGAATTGGGGCAGCGCCCATGCTTAACATAGTACATCAGGAAGAAGGTCAGCATACTATCAGAGCTTGGGCGGCAAGCCTGTTTTTTAGCCTGTGTGTGCGGATTACTCGTTCCAAAAACAAGAAGGGTCTGGATGGTTTTGTTATCTTCCTCTACACATACAGATTTTGGAAGGTCATAGTAGATTAGCATTCTCGAATAACACTTTGTATATGTACAGCATTTGAGTATGTGAATCTGGAGTGCCTTATCGCTTTTTAATAATATCAGATATTATAATTAAAATAGTTTTTTAGAGTTTGCTTAGGTTAATATGCAGCATTCATTGTTTTACTTAAATGCTGTATGTATTCTTTATTTTTTAATACTTATGTTTATAATTTCAGTAAGTATCCTCTTTCAGGACACTGCAATGATAAACATGAGTTATTAATTAAGTTATTGATAAACATAAGTTATTAATTATTTCTGTTGGATCCTTAACTGTGAGAGAATTACTCCTGGACATCATAAAGATATATTATGAAACACTATCAGCATCTCCTGTATATGCTTTCATGAACAAAAGGCATATAGCTGTATTAGCCCAAGAGAAAACAGAGCTTTTGTCGAAGTTGATACCTTTTATCGGGCCAACATAACCTTTTTAGGATCTTCTATTCTTGGACCAGATGAAGGTCTCTTCTTCTGGTGGAATCTGAATTCCATCTCAAGTACAGGACATATCAACTTCGACTAAAAACTCTAGTGTTAATTGAGATGTAGTAAATCCAGTGCATTGCAGGTCAATGCCATTTGGAACAATGTTAAAATTTATATTAATCACAATTGTTTATTACTTTTATCTTACATCTGGTGCATTTTAACATTAGTACTTCAGCAGACACATCCATGGAAAAACATGCCTATCAATATTTGTAATATCCTTGTATTTACCTATATCATGACCTGACACTTGCAAATGACACATTGTTCTTATTATGGTCAACATTTTCAGACTGCTTGTCCTAAGGAACAATGAAGGATCCCACATCTGCACATTAGTTCAGCTTTCTGAACTGAAGCAGGGTTAAATATGTATGTCTCCGTACCTGCTCTCTATACACATGCTATTCCCTGATAAGAGAATGGAATGTTTAAAAATATGATTATCTCCCCTCTATGGAGGGAGAATTCCAGAGTGTGCGAGAGATTTGTTCAATTAAATCCAAACAAGTCTTAGTGTTGACCGTGCATTTATTGGAAAGCCTGCAATGCAGAGTTGGGAGGAATGGTATTAAGATTCAGTGGGTGAAATAAGGCTTTTTTACAGCTCTAGGGTTAATGGAGCTCTGGGCAGCTGAAAGGAAACTTTGGAACTGTCTACAGCTTAACAAGCAGCTGCTTAGTAAACTACACATATCTCTCCAACAAGACCGGTGTGAGCTGCTGAAAGCACCCATAGGACGAGGTTCTTTGCATCTCAACAAAGGGCTAATGTTAAAGCTATTGAACATCATGGTAATTAACCCTATATCTACCTTCTAAATGAACTAATGACAGAGCATTGATACATTTCCTAGCAAAAAAGTCACATTGTGCAGTTGTAATGATTAGCCAAAATATTCAATAAAAAATTTACAATATTTGCTGCCGTCAGAGACATTTCATCAAAGAGCTAAAGCATTCTTGTTTATTAATAAATCTTTGGTAATGTTCAGTGGCAGCTGTGGTTGTGAGACCTAATGTTCAGAGAAGTGGTTCATTTTAATGAAAAGCTATTTGCGGCAGATTAGTGTTTACATAACCTCTAGATATCAGAGAGACAACCAACCTCAAATTAGCACTTTCCGCATTTTGAATCTATGCTCACCATTGATGCCGGGTTCATTTGGTGGGAGCTCTACCTCCACCTTAGATCTGTTCGGACCATGAATAAATGAAAGAGGTTGTCGAAATTGTAGAATCTCAAACCCCAGATAAGTATAACTGGAGAAAATCTGTCTTCATTGAAGCATAATGCTATGAACACACATAGAAAAAGTAGCTCAACAGCCTCTCGTTCCTTCAATCGGGGGAAAGGCTGTGCCTAGAAACTCCCAGAAGTGCTCCAGGAGGCTGGGTTCATGGAGAAATGGACCAAGAAAGAAGACATGTGGAGAACCAGACAAAGCAGAGGCCAAAGAAGAAGTGGAGCTGCAAGAACGCAGACAGGAACTTGGAGGCGGACAAGGTAGGGAAACTCAGGTGGCACAGACTTCACCCCTCGTGCTGTGCCCCTCCTATTCAGACCGCGCGGGTGTGTGATGCTCCCAGTGCACTCGCCTAGGTGTGGCTTTGGTTGGAGGTGCCGTAATCACTGCCGATCTTACGCGGGCCGCACCTCAATGTCCGGCATGTTGGATGTCTCTGCTTTAGATGTCCAACAGTACTAGGTGGTGTTGCTAAAGATGCATTTATTAATCAGCAGAGTGGAACAGTATATGTATGTGTGTGTGTAACACCTGTAGATTACGTTGAGAAATTAAATATTCCCAGTTGTGTGTCAGTTTCAGTATGATTATGTTACACGTCTCTCTACATAATTGATAAAATTGAAAAAAAACAAACACAAATTAGGTTACTGTAATAATATTCTAATACTATTCTTGCTTTGTTCCATAGGCAGCAATTGTCACTATCAGCCGACATTTTGCCTTGAGTCACTTTAGAGAGACAATTTGGCCACCTGTCTTCTATTGTAAAGACAATTCTAGAGTATAGAATATTTGTACCAGGAAGACAGCAGTATTTATTATTCAAGTGCTTTTGTCGCTTCTTGTGAGTCCTTTATAAAAGTGATGATTCTGACCATAATTACTATTGATAATACTAAATTTAACATGTGTGAAACTGTATTTAGCATTAGGAGAGTTCAAGTACGTTGTGCTCTGCCCATTTGGTCGTAACGCTAGTGTTTTTTCTTATTTGACAAAAGCAATATGGGCAATCTGCTTCCCTAGCAAATGTGTTTATCTCTAAAATAGGTACAAATCCAACTGCAGACTGGCAAATTTTTTTGTTATACAAACCGTGATGAGGATGATGCTAATACCAAGCTAATCACCATGCCACACACCTAGTGAACCCTTGGCTCACATCATTAGCTGGACAGGTTTCCATTTTAATTGCGCTCTCACCATCTCAAATGCCTTCTGTTTTAGCTCTGAAAGAAATTGGGGAAAAACAGAATTTGACAGCTGATAAGAACCATTTGGCCCATCTGGCCTGCCCATTTTGTACTCCTGTAACAAAAAAAAAAAAAGTGTAACATTTACAGGGGTAGTGAGAGAAAGCAGATTGATAACAGTCTAGTTTTTGCAAATTTATTTTTTTTATTTACCATAGTTGCTACAGAGGTAATGTATGGCTAGGTGGGAAAATTATACTCCTATAAATTTGCAAAGCAGCCGAAAACCAACGGGTGGGTAACTGTTTGTAGTGCTGACACCACAAATTGTGTCCTTTTCATTCTTTGCTACAGGGCATGCACATTGTCAGTTGTGTAGTTGATAAATGAGGCACTTATGGGTATCACGTTCCCCAAACCAGGCTTTAGGCAAACCCAGATGGGTCCAAACGCTATCTGCCATGGTAATATAAAAAAATCACTTTTTTATTATTTTGTGTTTCATATTGTATTTTCTTTGCCTTGTTGAAGAAACTGCATGATACATAAGTGAAGTCTGATGTCACCGCAATGTATGATGTCACCACCACATTCTGTCGCAACTCGCAAAATAAGAATGTAAAGATAGATTAGATGATCTGAATGCTTATTATCTACCTTCTATATTCAAGTTCTATATTTCTATAAAAAAAAAGTAGTTACTAAACCATCACATTTTCATCTCGTTTTTAGTAGAACACAATTGGGTTTTGAAATATGATGCTAAGGAGGTTCAGTGTGACTCCTTGAAAGCTGACCTTCCATAATAAACAAAACCGTGAATCTGTTAATTAATCCATGTGTTTATTTCTAATCCCCCATCAAAGATTATCATACATCTGTCTTGCCAATAAGTGTTTCATGATCCGTTGATGGAACCAACACAAGGATTTATGGTGCAGCTGACTACATACAGTTGATCTTTTCTTTGTTATGTTCTCTAAAGGACAGTTGGCTTTTTTGGCACGTCAATACAGAGTTTTCTGCAGAGTGACTGTTGTATATTTAAGAACATATTCGCTAAAATATTGATAATATTTATTAGTTTATGAATTAGAATTTATATTGTAATGACACACTGATGGGAGAAACACACTGCCACCTCGACTGCCAAGCTGACCACATGTAAAACTAATTTCTACTTGGACATTATTTTGCATTGGGTAGTGGAAAGCATAGTGACTTTTTCGTATGTGGATAGCAAACTTTTACTTGACTGTTGCCCAGGAGGTACCCTTGACAATTATGTTGTGCCTCTGGCCAACAGGGCTTGGCAAACCCCAGACACCCTGTCTCCATGATGATAAGGAATAGCTTCCTGTCGCCTAGAATTTAGCACCACTGGCCCCCACCTCCCCACTCTGGGCATATGACGTAATTTTCCGGTGCTCAGATGCAAGCAATGTGTGAGGAGTACGAGGGATCAGAAGAGCTGTCCTGAGCCAGCAAAGGTAGTGTCTTAGACACCCGTATGCCTCTAGCCAAGTAGCAGACAGCTAGCCTTTGGCTGGCAGGCAGTTACGGGCAGATGGCAAGGGTGTCTGCAGCACGAGTAGTCTGGCCTGGGGGTCTACAGCACTATCAGACTGCCCATGGGGGTCTGCAGCAGGAGCATGCTACCAGGGGATATTTTGCAAGAGAACTCAAAGTCAAACCGATAAGTTTTGATGATCCAGCTCATTTGCTGTACAAAGGGACAAACCAGGTCCAGTATCATATCTAGCAAAGAGCTCGGTCTATATTCCGGTATTTATAGGCCCTTGATTGCCATGGTGAGCCACAGATGAGGCAGATGAGGCAGAAGAGGGCAGGAATCTTATTTCCACGGGTAGGTGGAGAGACAAGCAACCCAAAAGTCACCTAGTGTTATGATGGTCAGCTGTACTAACTACCAGAGGCAGGGTTGCTGGTTCCTGGCAGAGGTAAAAAAAAATGTGTATTTGTTACTGTGTTTGTTACTGTGAGTGTGTATGTGCGAGAAAGTATATAATTGTGTGTGTCTGCGAAAATGTTGCTGTGTGTGTAAGTATGTATCTTACCATGTGTGTGTTAGTCTGTATGTGTGCATATGTTAGTATATGTGTTAATTAGTATCGTTAATTTTTTTAAAAATCTTTTCTACATTTATGCGGAATCCCTTATACATATGCAAAGGGGACCACATGATATATTCAGGTGCATTAAAGTGCATATATTGACTAAAGTGTCCCTTAAAAGTTGTCTCCTTGTACCAGAAGAAGTAGTGACAGTCTTTTTTATGCGTTTTCTTTAGTATTATTTCACATCTTTAAGACTTGGGTAATTTTGAAAGCCCCATAGTTAAAAAAAACGATCCCTGATTCTGGCTAACTTTACTCATGGGAAGGGCCAAGAATTATTATTACTATACTTTATTTATAAAGCGCCGTCAGATTCCGCAGCGCTGCACAAGATGAAGATTTTACAGATAACGACAAGTACAGCAATTGACATATAGATTCAAGAGGAATGAAGGGCCCTGTTCCTGCATTTTAGTTAATAGATTTTTTGGGGGTTGAAAACTGGATTTATTAGCCAGTTATTTTAGGTTGATAGGGGGGGCAAGTTGCATGAAGCTTTGTTAAACAAGGTTGCTTTTAGGAAGTGTTATAAATGGGATAGGTGTGCCAAGATCTTGTCCCCTGGGGCTCTTATATTAATATATCATTTGCAATTTAATCAGCCTGAAACAAACAAATTCTGTTAATGGACCAAAGTACTCATATATTAATACTACACAATTAATCACTTGAACCCAAATAATATATTGATATCATTTGCAGAAACGATTGGTGTCATGCTAATTCTGTCTGCTGGGTGTTTATATTATCTGCAGTATAAATCAGCCTTAACAGTGGGGATGGTGGATCACCAGTTATTAGAATACCAGGTGTCCTTAATCTACAAAGTTTTGTATGAATACTCTATTAGTATACAATATCCAGGATCCTCTGAAAACTGCAATACTATGGCTAAATCCATTGCAGCAAAACAAAATGCAAAGCAAATCCACAATTGCATAGAATCAGACTTCCAAAGGGCAGCCTCTCTACTGCCAGGAGAAGGATTAAGGCCTTGGCATTTTGTTTGTTTTTGACCCTTTAATCAGGTTTTTATTTAGGTTTAGTAATAAGCAGGTGCTACCTGATGCATTGCCTACTGGTAAATGTAGTTTTATGGGATAAACCTTTCAGGGGGGTATATAAACTATGTAGGGTTCATTCCTTCCACTACTTTTCCTCTGACACTGTCACTATGCACTATGGAAGGCAAACCCAGTCCTTGTTGCAGAAGTAGTCATTGGCTAGTCATTTGTAACACAGTGAAGTGAATCGGTATATTGAAACATCTCACTGAAACCCACCTGTAAGAAATAATATACAATAGCAGAAATTATCCCTAGGCTCCATGCAACATCTAATGCACTACATAATTATTGGTATAAACAGCTGTGATTAGAGTCAGGGTTGTATATTTTATATAATTATGTATATTTTATTCTATCATTTACATACTTTGTACCGAATAAAGTCCATGATCCACTTAGTATAAAAGACACACAAAGAATAGGAACTGCAAATCCTGGCATACATCTTTAGAGATGTAGTCATTGTTGAGTAATTACTTCTGCTATGGAGGAAGCAGCTTTCCAAAGATAGCAACCATTCTTGCTCTGGTACTTAAACAACTTTGCAATTGAAGACCTATTGGTAGCAGTGTAGTTCCTTTCAATATTGCCAGTCAATAGCCAGAATCGGTAGCTTTAATGCTTGGACCTTTTTTAAGTCGACCTGTTCTAAAGGTGCAATAAAAAGTGGATTAGCTTAGAAGAAACCCAACAGTCATAGCACAAGTTGAAGCTTGCCTTAGACTGCTACTGCTGCTTTGTCCGGCTATCATATTGTGTCCTTTATATTGCTCAGCGTCTCTGTAAAATAAAAATGACAGTGTTTCTGATTCCTGCCAGAACACTGCAGATTTCATAGCCGTGGTTACTTAGACCCTGAGATGGTTTTCAGCTTTGATAGACTGAGAGTAATTCTCACTTCACACCATAGAGATCGGTCTTGCCGCCTGTGACGAAGTAAAACTGATGTAAATTATGTGCGCATCAGTTTAAAGGACAGGTCTGCGTAGCTCAGTCAGGCAGAGCAAAGTCGAGTCTGTTTATTTGTCTCGGCTATCACAAGAATATAGGCTGCCACAAGAGCATGAAAGAATGAGATAGTGATGGAGTGCTTTCTGATGACCCGCATGCTGCGCCTGCACAAATTACACAAAGTGAAGGGTTTACAAGTCACAGGAAGCTTTAAAAGCTGATTTTCTTTTTTTCTGAGCATAGAGATGCTTTTAGTAACAGCACTGATGACATGGATGCAATATTAGAGATGGCCGTATATTGTTCTGTCATTCTACTGTAACTCCAGAGAGTCAGGGGTTAATGGAATAAAGGGGCTTTTTTGTTAACTCGACCATTTCAAATTCTTAACACAATTGACCCAAAGCACACTGGCTTATCCTAGATGCCTTTATGCATCCATTAATAAATACCGGTAAACAGTAAAGCCACGTTGTGTCGCCCTTGGTCCAAGAGAATCTGACTTCTTAAGTCAGGATTGATACCTTTTTATCGTACCTTTTTATATGTAGTCACGTAAGTTATTGGGAGCTGGAGTTCTTGCATCTGAAGAAAAGCCCTCAGAGGATCTAACGTTTTATGTGACTCGATGTTGGCTTAATGAATCAACTTTGACTGAAGACTTGGCCATCTTCCCACAAATAATTTTTGATGTTTTGGCAATGGAAATTAAAATTAAATGATAACCTACAATGCTTTGTTCAAGATCACTAGGGAAAGAAAATACAGTTCTGTGGTAATAAAACTTGAGTCGAAAACCAATATGGCTAAAAAAAAACAAAAAACATAGTTATAGTAATCCTGCCAAGCACAACTAACACTTATGGATTAAAATGGACTGAACAGTAATTTAGACTGGAACCCATCATTCACAGTCTGTTTTTACCCAAGTACATATGATCATTAAAAGTCAGATATTTTCTTATATAAAATGTTTCTGTTGCTTGAGACAACAGGTATTTATTTCCCATCTTCACCAAGCCATTACTGTTTCATCAGACTATTGGAATTGTTGAGTGTACTTAGCCTATTTCTACTCGTCTTAAACATATGCTGTATTAGATAATGACTGTGATAACGTTACAGGTTATATCCGATTTTAAGTTTTGCGACATGAAAACATATGGTCTTTTTTTGTAGCAGGGATGTTTTTTGATGAAATCAGTTTGATAGCTAGTTGTTTATTTCCTCTTTGGCTTAACTAACTGGAAGGAGAGTTTTTGTGAGTTCTGCTTTTTCATATATGTTTTTAGCAACGTACACAAAGCTTCTAAAAGGAAGCCTTGAAAAGCGACTTATATCGACTGGTAAACAAGAGCCATGCAGCGAAAAGCTCTGCATTATTTGGAAACGTTCATCCACAACAGCTCAGAAGGGGCCATTGTTACCACTATAGAGTGCTTCTGTTTTGAATTTCCTGGAACGGTTTTAAGTTGCTTTTGTGTTGTAGACCAGTTTAATTATAGTAATTAAGTTATTATAACTGGAGAGTAGGGCATTACCTGGTGGTTTATGAAAGGTACGGGGGAGTCTAAGCCCCACAGTTTCACGTGGACCATTTAAATAGACCTGCCCAATTATGATGTTTTTCAGTATTTTTCCTAATTAGGTTCTTTGTACTGTGCATTAAATAAAATGCATTTTTACATTAATAACTTTGGGCATCATATTCATTTTGAATATCTTTTTCCCCATGGCTAACTGAAGGTATATATCTGAGGGAGATTATATTTCAAAGCCAATTGTAAAGTCAGATGGTGTACTGTCCAAAAGGTATCATTTGGTGTAGCCACGGACAATCCGTGTCCACAGGCCACGTTTATAAGAGTGCGAGCATAACTGCGAGCACCTGCTCTGTGTCCAAAGCACAAAGAACTGATACACTCTGACAGCATGTTCTGGGAGCAGGACAGACGTTAACGAGATAGGATGACACTCTGTTTATAGATTTTTAGTCTACTTTTCTGTAAAGGAACCAGTTTGGTAGTCCAGAAAATTAAAGGGGCTGTGACATGTGAACTCATTCTCAAAGGGAAGCTTTGAAAAAACATTTAAAAGATAAGTAGAAAACAGAGACTTAATACTATTACAAATGACCTAGTAGTGCAGGCATTGGTGATATCAAAGTGCTTTAATATGTGTAAAATGTTAACATAATTGGTTATTATTTGTGTAATAGGATCCAAATAATGCCCCACTTTGTCCACAAGCCTCCTATACGTAGCTGTTGGTCTTACTCATAAGATCCCCAGCTACATAATGTTGTGAACAGGAGAGAAGTCAAACAAGATACCCAGGTTATATGTTATAAAGCATTTTGTTTGTGGTTGGAGTAAGTCGCTATGGGGTATAAGGTTATGGGAAGAGGGTCTGCAAGCGCTTGTCTATAATAGTTTCTAAAGATTGGGACGTGCGCCTAATCCTCAGCAGTTGGGTTTTGGCACTGATAAAATTGTTAACCTCCCAAAATCGAATTACTGGTTTGTTTCTGCATAGGAAAATAGTCATCAGTATCCACCCTAGGTAAAAAGGCAATAAATGAATATGGCATGCAAACTTTCACCATTAGATGGCAACAATCGATGCCTAATGCCCATGCGCAGAAAGACATCTCAGTTTGCAACATAAGGAAAGGAAAGGGATACCTACCTGGGCAAAAGAGAACACAGACCATGTTTCTGCCAATACTCACCAGAGGACCTTTTTTTGATTGATAGTAATGTAATAACATTATTGTAATTACCAAGAAAGCATTAAAGGTAGTGAGTATATAGTTAAATGGAAACAATGATTGGTGACCTAAAAAGGAAGGATTTGCACTTTAATAACAGCTTCTAGATCCTAACAGCTATGAAAAATATACGCACAACATAAGCATTTCAGAAAGAATGTGTCACAACAAAGGAATAATAATGCGGAGTAGCAGCGGGTTGCAGACAATCCTCTGTTGTTATTTTAATGATACAGGCACATGAAACGTGAACATCAAAAAATAAGTAAAGCCTTATTTCTACAAAGGAAACATTTTATCTTTACCCACTGAGCGGAATAGGATATGTTTAAACACACAAACAGTATTGTAGAAAAGAGTATGTATAAGAAATCCGTTTATTAAAGTTATTCTAGCTGTTTGGTAATAATATTGCATGGCGATATTTATGTATCACAAAGTAACACTTTGAAAATGACTAAAAATTGGCGCTCTCGTTTGAGAAATAAAGAAAATGCACATAGATGCATGTAATTGCAGCCAGACATCAAAAGTTACAAGACATAACTTATGCTCTGATCTCTTTTTATGGGCCGCCACTGCTTTTTGACATTCATAAAACTAGATTTGCAATATTAAAGTCTCAAAAAAAACTCAATTGTAGTCATCTTAAAATTTCAGTTGTAACATTCTTTGGGTAGAAGGAGCCACATGAAGGGTTTTGAAGAGCTGTGTGTCTTCCTGATCCACAGGCTAAATGCCCATGTGTGGTAGCTGGGCATTATCTAGCTTTAGAATTAAATTAGTTATACAATTTGTGCTTTTCAAGTGGAAAATCAAGTTATACATATGGGCCCACTTAAAGCTGCATACCTTCTGATCAGTGTGTTTGACAGGAACCTCATTAAACTTAAGCATGCTTGATATACTTATCATTAACCCTATTGCTAAAAGAAGGTTAAGAGTCGGCATAGTCATACCATTCACCAAAGTGTCTGTTCTATGTACACCCTGTTGGAATTAACCTTGCTGCTTCCATTATGTTTAACCTTGCTGGTAATACCTGTGCCAGATTATCAGGTCTTAGGTAAGGATCACATGCTTACCAAGGATTCTTTCTTCATGTCACAATGATTCAGTGATGCCATGTAGGTTCTTGCTTTGCAAAGCTTGCTGGGAAAGTGTGATTTGGGTTAAACTCATTTACAATGTGAATTGGGTTTTTGTTTTTCTTCATGATGGTTTAATCAAGGAAATCAAATTCCGTGGAATATATACACATACAGTATACATCATAGATTTTAAAAAGCATGTCTTTATTTATACAGATGATTTGAAAGGCATAACCTTGTCTAAACCATGCATAATATTTCTTATAAAGTGCTTCTCTTTTATGTGAGTGCTGTCATCTGGCTTGCTTTTTATGTATACTTTTATGGCAGAAGACTTCATTAGCCATATTTTTGACTACTCATCCCTAAAACTATATGCTGACACTAATGCACGCAAGCACTATATGCTCATATACTGTAACACTACTTTTACATACATAAACACATGCTGTCTCCCTTAACTTCCCCTACTCTTCCTCTTCTCTCAAAGTCTCCTCTCCTTCTCTGTCACCTCTCATATGTTTCTTTTCTCCCACTCTCTCATCTACAGTGCAGCTCACACAGCTCTCTCTTCCACTTTCTTACCTTGCTCATAGAACCCTTAGTCTTATTAAAGTGTCTTAAATACTGTTGTAATTTCAGTTTTATGTCTTAGATATCAGTTACTTTACTTCCACTTACCTTTTCTGCTTTAGGTTTTACTGTATTTTTTGCCGTCACACAAAAAAACAACATAGAAAGATACAGAGTAACAGTAGAAGTGAAACTCCATAGGACATTGGGTAAAGCTATGGTACCTCTGTGGTGCTTTCTTTCAGGAAATAATTTTCAAGTTGTATGTGAGTACTTGAGAGTTTTGGTTTTGTGAGTTGCCATCCAATTCATGTGCATTAATTGGGTACTGTAATAATAGTGATAAGTTGGACATTGTATCCTGCTCATGAGAGTTTGCTCCCGCAAGCTTGCCTTTACCACCAACTCACATTCACTTGACCATTGTTGACCAAGTCTCTATGAGGTGCACGGCACAGAATAACAGAAGCTCTTGATCATCCCCTCTGGGGTGGTGCAGAACTTAGGTGTGTGTTTCCCTCCAATACTAGTGAATTAATGCGACTCCATTCTGAACTGCTCCTTTGCTTAATGGAAGCGTGTAAGGTAGGTCAGGCGGTATCCAGCTGTGGGTGATGGGCTACCTTGATTTTCTTGTAGCTCTTTTATGAAGCTTTGGTTTTGAGATAACATCACTTGTCCTTTTAATAGTTTTCTTTTAGCGCTTGTAAGTACTGGTATCATACTGCCACATATTTTTATGGTAAAAAATGCATACAGATTCTTCCACAAGCAAACAATCTGTCATATTTTTGCTCTTTTTCCCCATTGGTTGATCTCCCAGTCAAGGGTGAAAACTAATGACTTGAACTAGAAGGTAGCCTATTTCTTGGTATTATGAATCATACTGCTTCTCTGTGAAAACATACCTACGCTTTAGTTTTGGATCATTTTAATGAGAAGCATTGTATTTTCCCATGTAAAACATCTCTATTCAGTATTCAGCTTTATCTCGCATTGTGAAAGAATACATTGGGAAGTGAAGGCCTTGAGGCAGATCTTTAACAAGTTGGCATATAGACAGCTGAACTGAATTTTAATAGGTTAATTTTGAAATGTACTCAACCTGAAATTTAATTTTACTAGAAACATGCATAATTCCAATCAGACCACGATTGGGTAGATTTATTGCGATAAATGTTTATGGGGACAGTCTCTAATAAGGCTGTGAGGCAGGAAGATGCACGTTTCATTTATTATGCTGTCCCATAATTGGGTTCAGTGTCGAGGTGGTGCACACAAAAGGTACTGAATGGAGCTGGATTCTCCGTTCCCATGCCAACCACAGAATTATGCATGATAACCACGTTGATTGTTGGGAGGGAGTAGGAACAATTTTGCCTAATCTGCTGCACTTTTTATCCCCAGAACAGATTATTTAATATGAGACAGGAAATTTAAATAAATATATAAATAAATACCACACCACTGAGTTATTATTTTCTATCCAAAAGCATTTCAAGGTGATGGTAATGATTGATAGATTCGCTATATCCCTATGATCAATATTTATTTTGTTTTTCTAGTGCAATTAATATATGTGAAATATATTAATATTGAAGCTGTGTTTGAAAATAATAGATTTAATCATATATTACAATTAACTTAAAAAATGCGTTATTGGATTATTATCCAAGTAAATTAGGCCCTCCATTAAAATTGCAGATAGATGCTTGGAACCTGTGACTTTAATTGAAAATACATATAATGAAATTGTCCTCCATACCTTCTCCACCAACTGCTTCTGTCTGTCTCATTTTCCACAGCTCGGATTTTAATTTTCTTCCGATCTGCTTTTTTGGGCTACAGCCCCTCTCATGTACCACAAAGACTCACCTGCCCATTATTTTATATATATATATATATTTATGTATCATATAAATGTATGTATGTATGAGTTAAAGCACAATCCAGTATTGTCTATTACCCTACATGATAGCAGGGATCATCTTTTTCCTGCATGTCTGTCAGCTGATCAAAGTATAGATCAGCTGGAAACATGCAGATACTCTTCACTATTAATTACAATAGTAGCAAGCATACACCAGCTGTCTTTTAGGCAGAGTTTGGATAGTTTGTTTACTATGGCCCTGCACTGGACTCTCCTTCTTTATAGTAATGACAAGGCCTCCATACCTACAGGAAGTCTAGTGTTTGCACAGAGGTGAATAAGACCTACAGTAGGGCTCAGCAGTGGTTCCTCAGGCCTGGCTTGGGTGTGAGGCAGCCTTGTGCAACTGGAACCATTGCTATTTTGCATGTGATCTATCTATCGCCCAGGTTTAGTTTTTAGTTGAAGTTAATACCTTTTATTAGGCCACTATAGAAGAATATGTAAACTTTCATAAGTTTTCATTACCTCATAGGTCCTCTTTTTTTTTTTTTTTTTTAGACAGAAGTCCCAAGGTCCAAAAAGCTTATGTTACCACACCGTCTTCTAACTTGGCCCAATAAAATGTATCGCATTCGCCTAAAGATTCCTTGTATTACACTGCAAAGCAATGCAGTTTCCTCTCCTTAGGTCTCAATATGTGCATAAAATCTTCTCCATAGATCACCAGTGATTTTACTCCAGATGCAAGTGATTAGATGATTGTCCCAGTTATTAAGGTACATTAAAGTTTCAATATTATGAGCACACAGAGTCACGTAGCCCATACACCAAATCATTTGCCAGATTTATTAGTCCTGGGAGAAGAAATAAAATACTGTTTATGTGATTTTTTTTTTACTATAATTTCTGTTTCAAAGATGGGAATAGCATATCAGAGGTACAATTACTTCAGTAGATAATGTTTTTTTTGGTCATATTGTATAAATATGTTTGCAGTAACAGTCCTATTATTCAGACTGTATTTACTGAAACGACATGGCTGTATACGTGAGAGCTGAACCTTTTTAAGCTAAATTCTTTGTGTTCTTGCCATGAAAGAATGACTGTTCCAAGCTTTTTGTTCAGAGTAAGGTTAAAAAAAGACACAGGTCAATCAACCTTTCCAACTTATTTGAAACTGCATTGATCCAGATGAAGACTAACAAATGTTAAGTGCATGCCAATTCTATACGGACGATAGAGGAAAAAACATTCTTAATTCCATGGCATTCCAGAATTATCTCTGGATCAACAATTTTTAGGTACTATGTGTACAGAAGCAGACTTTCCCTGTGGTGCGGCTGCTTACACAGTATGCGAGCAGTCGTAAGGAAGAGCGTGAGGAAAGGTGAGGTGTGATAGAAGTGTAACAGAGGAGTGAATGGTGATAGAATGAGGGGTGATAGAGTGTGAAGGTTTTAGTTTTAGAATGCGTGTGTATGTTTTTGTTAGGTGTGTGTGTGTTTGTGTGCTAATACATATGTAAGTTATGGGAGGGGGGAACAAGGGGTGGGGTGTCAGCTGTACCTGCCCCCAGGCCAGAATGTGCCAGCCCTCTCCCCTGTATATTTATTACACTCGTCTGGTGGCATCTAATAACCAATGGATCCTAAGTTTCAACAGAAATAAACATATTTTTGGAGTGGCATAACCATGGCCACCATAGCACCCACTATATCTCAGATGCTTTGTGTGAAGGGAGCAGTGGAAATGACAGTGTGCTCCGAGAAATCTGTGGCTGGCACAGGATCACATGACCCTCACTGCTAGCAGGCAGTGTGGCTGTGAGTTGTGTTCTTGTATGAGTATCTGTCTCTACTGTAAGTTCCGTGTATCTTCCGCTGTAGGTTGTATGAGTTGTTCTGCATGTCTGTGAGTTGTGTTCTTGTGTCAGTGGCTGTCTCTGTATGTTGAGTTGTGTTCTTATGTTAACACCTTGGGATGGGAAAAAGTGTAGTGTAGGGTATACTTGTGGATTACTCATCCATTATTCGTTGTGATCCAGCTATTTTAATCCTACATGACCATGGTTTTTAAATATAAATGGTGGATATTTTCTCCTATTTCATTTTATTTATTGTATTTAATAAGTTTTACTAGGAGCAGGAAGTATAATTGCCTTGCCTTGCTTGGTCTGTAGCTTTAATGTGATTTAAAGCAAAATATGAAATAGCTTTTGAAATAGAATTTACCTTTAGACTTAAGAGTTGTTGTATAGTGCTGTAGGGTATGATGATGATATTTAAATCAATAAATAATAATCATAATAATCTGAGGGCAAACTATAATGGAGGATAGAAGAATCAATCAGTGGAGTGTTGTCTGAAAAAGATATCTGGTCACCCTATTTTAACCATTTCCTGACCATTTGCTTTTGATGACAATTACTATTCTAGTTAACCAGCTTTACCAGCCTTCAACGTTTTTCAGATAACCTTAGCCTTCCCACGTGATTGCCAATTTTCATGGCTAGGTTGCCATCATGTCAGCCAGGTGCCTTACTGATCTCTAGGGAAAACATGGAATTTACTGTCTACTTGACTTACATTACCCATTTAATAAAGAGCCCTAAGCTTTACTACATTACATGGCTAGCTTAGCATGCATACTTTCAATGTTATAAGACATTAATCATCTAGTACCACTTAGATCATTTCTGACATAGCAATTCCTCAAAAACTTCCCTCCATGTAAGTGGATTTTCCTTCATACACAATCCTACTTTTGAATCCAGTATATAATGACTTTACAGGCCGCACATTGCATTTATTAATTGGGATAAGTATAGTTTATGGAACCTGCAGAACAATGTAGAATTCAAGTCAAGGTTAATTAGCTGTTAAACATTTTTCCTTCAAACATTGATATATAATTTTCGGTTTTGAAAGAAATAATTTTGGAGCAAATACGATATTGTTCTATGTAAGGTTGCCATTTAGATGCAAAAGGTACAAACATCATCTGTACTTGTAGATTTGAAGAAAAAAAAATGCCTCCCGGCATTGCTCAAAATCAAGAGACATATGGAGTAGACCCAGATTAGAGCTAGATGGAAGTACTTAGCGGGGTCTTTTAATGGATCAGCTTGATAGATGGCATAGTGACCTTTAAATAAGTTCTTCCTTAAGTATACAGCTGAATACACAAGTGTACAGATAAAAAGTGAAGCTGTCATCCTAAAATGGATGGGAAAAAGTTCATACTGGTGGCTGTGTGACCTATATGCTATACCATCATAAGTTATAGATTGAATTATTCACTTTAGCATGACTTAGGAGTGTACAAATGGGATCTGCAGCAAATGAGATATGTAAGTGCTTGCCCTCTCACGCTGACTATTAATGGAGTGGGACTTCCTAGCCAAGAAGTTTGAAGCACAGCATTATGGATGTTAAATTAACCAAGGTGCCATTTTCAAGCTGTTAGATTATGTCTAATATACATATTCTAGTAGAAGGACCAGCACAAATATCTTTGGGTATGTTTAAAGCTGCTGCCGTTGCTATAAATTTACATTTGTTGGAGGAAAAAAGCTACGAAACAAACATGTTATTAGACTTCCACCATGGACTTCAAGACTGTTGGCTGCTATGCTTTAGGAAGCATATTTAGGAATTACCCAGTTAATACCTGTAGGTGTCTACAAATGCATTGCAGAATGTTTTGATTGCTCCCCACTTAAAATTGCCCTGTACTTTATTGTTGCTCTCTCAGCCCTCCATTGCCTCCATCTGTCTTCTACTATTTAACCACATTTTTATGCCAAACAGTAGCTTGGGTTTTTCTGTGAGAGTTTTGTTTTGTATAATAGTTTTAGTTACAATATTGATTTATTTGTAAAAAAAATATTTAAAACAATATAATCATGTATAATTTAGGAAAGTAATACCTACATTTCAACGTGCATTACTATGTCTATAAAACCACAGCCATTTTAAGACTAATCTACTAGGCTGGCACAAGTTATGTTTACTACAGATTTAGCTAAGAACCTCAGCAGTCATTTTCTAGGATTGCATTTTTTCTTTATCTTGGTTTTCACATTTATGAGTAACCTTTTGTCATTGTGTTATTACGGTATCCTCATTAGGCTGCAGCAAAGCCATGAAAACTCAATCCCAATTGACAAGTAGTTTATAGACAGTCATAAAGAAAACTATGGGAATTCAATTTTAATGAAAGTGAAGCAATAGAGGGGGGAGGTGTATATAAAGAGGACATAGATCATGTAGTAGACAGCTAATAGCAAATTGAAAGCTTTTAAGTAGGAGCATAAAAAAATGGTACATCAACACAAACTAAGATAATTCCAGTGGACATACTGATGCGTTAGCATTTAAGAAGTCCGGGCTAAACTGCTTGCAAACACTGATGTTAAAGTTTATAAATAATAATAATCCCAGTGAAGAATACTAAGATTATATAGTTTAATTTATGTGGTGTAGTAGTGGTCTAATTAGAGATATTTAATTTATTTTCAAAGTAAATTTGTAAACTCACATGTACTCCTGAATTTGGGAGTTGGACTTTTGTCCAACTTGTGCGAGTTTGCTGTTGTAAACATAAATTTTCCGCCAACTTGCAAGCACTTGTATTTATGTAAACAGACTCCTTTGTGCAAACCTGCCTAATTACCCACTACACTGAGAAAAATTATCTTCCCATTATTTTTGTTCCTCTTTTTCAAGTTGCTACTCAAAATAGGAATGTCTTAAACAGGAGGCAGAGGTCCCTGGGGCAAATAACAACTGTTCCTTGTCCCCTTCAATTACCAATCTGTAACTTTGTAAACTTTCACCTGTTATTCCTTGCGGATAATGTTTGGCCCAACAGGTCATCAGAGTGAGCTGTTGGCATACCTCCCAACTGTCCCTGATTTTCAGGCACTGTCCTGTGCTGGGTAGCTACCACAGTCTCCTAGTTTTGCTGGCAGTAGCAGAGCCGCCTTTAGCATTGATTGGACCCTGGGCAAGCATTTACTTGCCCCCCCCCTCCCTGGCATGCAATCACGCCGTCCACTGCCAACCCCCCCCTACAAAAAATAAAAGTACTTGCCATGCCGACAGATTAGGAGGCGACTGTCAGAGTGAGTGCGGTCTTCCCACTTTGTGACCCTAATGGGGAGGAGCACAATAACATTTAGATCTCATAGGAATTGAATGATGCGGTTCCGGCAAGTGACCAGTCATAACCAGGGCCGGCGTTTGTCACTTCTTTTACTGTGCCATACCTTTTTTACTCCCTCATGTAAATAAAACATGAAACATAGGATTGGAGATGCAAAGCCACTAAATAACACGCAAACCCAGGCTTGCAGGTATAGATCAAGTGGAAAATCACAAGCAAACTCAGCATTAAAGGTATAGATTAGGTAAATAATGCATGGAAACACAGACATAGATCACTGGATGTAAAGCCCAAAGGCCAGCCCTGTCACCCAGATTGCACACATAGGATTTGTCCCAGGACCCAGATTACATCCACAGGACCAATCCAGCACTGAGATTGGATTCAGAGGGCTTGCCATATTTGCTCCAAACAGTCTGCCTGTGCCATGCTCCCTCCAAACAGATCTGAGTGAGACAGTTTGGTCAGATGTCCAGTATGCCCTGGCTTAGCAGACGAGGAGACTAAAAAGTCCTGCTCCCCTTCCATCCAAGGACGTGCACAATATCCTTCATGTAAGCAGGCACATGGGTGTGGCACTGATTTTGCATAGCTAATGAAAAATTCAGACTATGCCTACATGTATCACTGATACAGTGTATTAAATAAAGAACCCCCTCTGCTCTTCCTTTTGGATCAAGTGAGTGCCTGTGAGAGAGGAAAACTTAGTCCTCTGGCCTTAAGGCTGGGGTCTGCGTTAGAGAGCCCAAGAGTGTTAAAGTGGCATGGATCCGCTGAGGCACTTGGCACTTTGAGTGGTGTGGAGGGCACATTTTTTCCTCACTGTGCATGGGTTGGTAAGCGCACTATATTCACCCAGATCCCTTCTTGATGCACCTTTTTATACCCGCCCTTAAATTGCCCTGGCCTATGGCTGTTTGTGGAAGGTGAATATTTTAGCTTACCAGCCATTAGCTGGGGCCTGTGAATATTTTCACTGACACTCTATTTGCACCTGAACCTTTCAGTTTTTTTTTGTTTCAGCACATGTGATTTTTGTTTTAATTGAGTTAAGCACCATTGGGTCTCCTGAAGCCACAGTGGAACTGAGACTCCGAAGATTATGTCCTGTATTAGCTTATGCCTGGGTAATCCATTTGGAGGAGTGCAGCCCCAGAAGACGAAGACCGGGGACTCGGCTCCGCTGTGGCCCTATGACAGTTTGCACCACTGATCACCATGTATTCACCGGCACTGCAGTAGACGAGGAATGGCGCGATCCTGGGGCTCTCAAAAAAACAAAAACAAACCCTCAGCTCATCTTGCAGGGGAAATTAACTGGATCAGTAGTCTAGAAAACACCGTTCTTTTAGGCACAGCAGTTTCTGTGTTCTACATAACACAAGGTACAGATGTTTTACTTCTCTTATGTCTTGTTTGTGAGCCACCATGCAAAATTAAGCAAAATTACTTTGCTTTTTTAGTGGCTTATAATTTAATTGTTTGACAGCTATTATGTCATTATGTTGCACTGCAGTTTAACACGAGAATAAAATATTTATACAAAGATGCGGGCCGTGCTCATACAGTCATTCCAGCTGTTACTACAACTACTGGTTCAGTTATTACAGCTGGTCCCCATTTTGGCTGTAACATTCAATCTAATATGTCAATAATTTCCTGGCACACAAAATCCTGACATTTCGAAAGGTTTAAGTGCCCTTTGCTGCTCTTTCAAGTTACTTTTTAAAAGCAAATTATAACCCCAAACTGCTTTCGAAAAATGTGCGGTCTTTGTAGACATAATTCTCTTTGATCTGTGCATTCACAATCTCCTGCTGTTTATTAAAATAATCCGCAAAACAAGTTTGGTGGCACCTATTGTTTTTCCAGCATGTTCTTGCTTGACACAGTTCAGAATGTATTCACAGGGATATTATTACAGCAAAAATTACTTTATTCATTTTGTGCCAAAATAGTTTGGAAATAATTGATTATCAGACAGGTTGTTGCTTTAACTTCTACTTTGAAAGTTGGGTATATATGATTGATGATGGCAATATAATTTAATGAGAAAGACGTGTTCTATTAACCACTCACAATAGAAGAAGCTGCCTTGAGTCTTATTTTGGTTATTTTGCAAATGGAACCGAGAAAAACACGTTAAAAAGATTGATGGAAAGAAAAAAAACACTTTTAGTTGATAATTGAAATGACAGTAAAGTCAAGCTGTTTCTACATGTTGTGTATAGCTCTGTAGTTTTTGTTGTGTTTTGTAATTCCAAACCTCCCAAAATTTTAAATGACCAAAGAGGGGCAGTTTTGTTTTAGGAGCTGGGGGGGGGCACTTTACAGGGATTTTTTATGTGACCCAATGAATAAAAAGCATGTATTTGATTTACTCAACTTATTATAAACATTTTCTGTCTTTTTAATATGCATTATTGGGACTTTGGGAGCTGTAGAACACGGATACACTCAGACACAGCAAATACTCAAGAAAAATGGGGTATCAGTGGAGGAAAGATGGACACTTTCATATTCTCTTTTGCGTCATCTTTTTTTTTGGCAAACAGAGGTCTCCAGCCCTGTAGCAGTGCAAACAATCAATCAAACTTTCATGAATGAGAATATTAATAAAAAGAGAAGTGCTCACATATAACCTCTATTTACATATATATAAAGGCTAGATAATAACGTGGACCTACTATCTTGGTTGGCAAATCTATATTAATGTAAGGAGCCACTAGTCATTTGGGTTTATTCACTAAAAGAAGAGTTCACTGGAGAGTTTGCAGCTGTTTGACTTCACTGTACATTATGAATGGTAATGTCCAATAAGCTTCTGGTGCAGGAAAAGCTTGGCTGAGCCTGGATTATAAATCAATGAGTTCAAACATTCAAGTATTCATAATACAGCGACAGCTCAGTTCTTCACGCTGGATGAATCCATCCAGCGTTGGCCCTTCATAATGAATAGTGACCTGAGAGAGTTAAACCCGACAACTCTGCCTTTAGTGAATTAACCCTAGCGTTAATCAGGAGCAGGTAATGTTTGAAGATTTAAACACTGGAAAGATTGGACGTCACTTTGGGGTTTATTTACTACACCGTGGTAGCAGTTACAATGAGATGAAAATGTATTTTTTATACCGCATTAACTATATATTATGGATAAACTCACTCCTTCTTTCATTCATAATGAATTGTAAGTGAAATTACCACAATGTACTGCTCAGAAAATAAATCACTTTGACTAAAAGTGGACACTGGTTACTAAAAAGAAACTCCCCTGGGTAGGTTCCATCTGTGGTTTCACATTTTGCCAACCCTATGAGGTGTTGCATGTCTACCTGTTTATCTAGTACCGCAGACATGGATATTGCCAGAGAAGCCATGGAACCTGTAGAGTCACCTTAGCTTTCATGACTTCAGATACACATGTGAGGAGGCCTCTATGTTTTACCTAAGGATACTGGTCAACATACAGCTTGGCACCCGAAGAAAGGTGATTGATTATTGCCTATATTTAACGCCCAAAGTTTTCATGCATGAGTTTTCTCAATCATTTCTTTTAAAGATCTTACAATTATCCCTGCTTGCTACTTTAGAAAATATAGAGCCCTTGGAAATTGACTCATCTGCCCTTTTCACTAATCCGGAATGACATTCACTATACATGTATTGACGATTCTCTAAGAAAATTGTTCTGATGTCCAGGAACGAAGCAGAACTTCTAACACTCAATATTTATTATAACACAAACAGTGCCAGCAGTAACTTTAGAAAATATTTGTCCGAAAAATATGTGTAGCGCACTTTGGAAGTGATTTATAAAGGTGTTGCAGGCAAAACAGGGAGAAAGAAACCACAAAACTGCAATTGTGGTGATATATAAATCATTCTGCACCCAAATGTTCCAGAATGCGACATTGCAGTCAAAAACATAGATTTGTGAGAGAAAAGGCGTACAAACAAGCTGTATAAAAAGGCACATCTCATGCATCAATATTTGACTTATTTCAGAGTTGCTGCAGAACAAAACAAAAGTAACCATTGCATCTGCAACAGGAGTATCTATAAACGCTGGTAATTATGTTTATAATATGATTATGCTATATATGTGATATAAATATATATAAGTATTGTGATCACGCATTTGTAGGAGCTTTATGCATTACTCTCCATTACTGAATCAGCTCACCCCTGATCAAAACCTAAACCAAAAATAATGTTTGCATCTCTACTGATAATGCAGAGCTAAGTGAACAGATCTTATAATTAACTATTTAGATCTAAAATCATATGTACCTCATTAGATCCTTAGTGATTTTTTACAAGGTTTAACACTGTGCATGTCAATCTGTTCTCATTATGGACACAATCAAAGGCAGCTGGAAAAAGCCTAGTAAACTGGTGCTTTCATTTGTACGGTTTAACCCCAAGAGTGTTTTTCCTGGCCTTTCCATAACTCTATCTGCTGATCGGCACATATGAATCTAAGCGTTGTGCTATAATATGTAGCAGCTGGTGTGCAAGAGACCATGTATACGTGAACAGGTGAAAAATGAGATTCCACATGAGGGACATGTGTGTGGGTTGTGCCTAATGACCGTATATATAGTATAACCCAAATGCAAATCCATATTGCACATGATTACCCTAATGGTTGTCACCTCACTAGTCCTTCATAGGAGAAGTAAAACACAGTAGAGAGAGTACAGATCCATGCCCTAGACCAGGGGTGTCCAACCTGCGACCCTCCAGCGGCTGCAGGCTGCATCTCCCATTTTTCAGCTAAGGGGCTGAGGAGTATGGGAGATGTAGTCCTGCAGCAGCTGGAGGGCTGGAGAGCCGCAGGTTGGACACCCCAGGCCTAGACTGTGATCGTCTGGTTGTAAAAACATGCAAGTGATAGAATTTCTCACTCCGGCTGAATCCCCTGGACTTTAACGCAAAGGCGCTATGAGAGGGCAGGGCTAGCGCTACATGGGGGGGTGGGACTAGCGGACTAGCAACAGACCGCCTTAAGTGGGTGGGCACGTATCAATCTCTCCTGCCTGGAGATCCGGGGAAGCAGCCCTTCACATGGAGAATCTGGGTTGAACACTCAAGGTGGGCATAAGGGACAGGCAGAGGTCAGGACCTGGAGAAGAACAGCATAAGCAATGAGACGTTTTGGGCAGACCGGAGATATGAGCTAGACTGTGTAATGCTATAAAGATGCTCTACCAGTGTCTCCAGAAAAGGATGTAAACGGGTTTGGCGCATGCACATATACACACAAAATATCCCACGTGCAATTAATTTCAACATGCACATAGGCAAGAAGAAAAAAATGTATTTGCATTTTAACATAAATACAAACACATAGCTAAGGTGACTTTTAACTCTACAAGCTTAACATGCGCGAATGTCAACTGAGCTTGCAACGGATAATTATCTTTAGCACCTAGTTTGCATAGAAATATGCATCCTGAAATAATGTCATGGGCACTTCAGGGTCACTATGTGAATGTAAATAATGGCTTAATGCTTGTAATCCAGTTTGTCAAAACTCCCCAGTTTGCTGCTGTTTGTTTTCTTCCATTCAAAACCAAGACACCCAAAATAAGCACCTAATGGAAGGTCATTTATCACTATATCTAAAAACTAATGGGCTAATTCAAGTGTAGTGTATTTTATATTCAACACACATTTACCATGCAATTTACTTTCATTAAACTAACTATATGTCAGCCAATGTCTCAAAATAAAATCACAGTTTGAAGCAAGAATATGCAAATTTCTGTGCTCAAGCAGTTTTGGATGAATTCTTCGCAGGGATGCGGAAGAATGCTTATATGCTTAT
This sequence comes from Spea bombifrons, assembly GCF_027358695.1. NCBI lineage: Eukaryota > Metazoa > Chordata > Amphibia > Anura > Pelobatidae > Spea > Spea bombifrons. Next base: position 133,631,857 of record NC_071087.1, on the reverse strand, counting down.
ATATATATATATATATATATATATATATATATATATATATATATATATATATATATAATATATCAAGGACCTAAAAATCAAGGTGCTGAAAGGGGACTTCAGTAATACCCAAGAAAGAGAAACTTTTGAAGTCAGAATGATTCAACTCTTTAACAGCAAGATTAGAGGACTCAATGCTGAATTGGGTTTCCCGTCCCACTACACAGGTTTTACATGAACCCCCCCACATCTGACATATGTACTGTATCTTTTAGTGCACCGTGTTCATCCATATTTACCTGTATATATGGCAACATGTGTAGACATATACATTCCCATCCCTATATTCATCACTGCGCACTAGCATCTTTTTTTCCCCTTTTCTAGCAGTGCAACCCCCCTTTAAACTCCTACTCAGAACATTTATGACCCTCTGGAGGGACACATACTTTAAACATCCCTTATCCCTTATCAGATCTGGCCAGAAAGCCCCCTCCTCTGCCACACTACATGGAATTCTATGTGTCGTTTTGCTCAGAAATTTTTTACACTTTAGAAAGGGAGTAAAGCTCCCGAAAGCTTGTCATTCCAAAATTGTGTTAGTCCAATAAATAATGTATATTATCACAAGATACTTATTTCATCTGTTATTTGATATTGACACCACTGGACTAATTCGGCTTTAACCTCTACTATATATATATATATATATATATATATATATATATATATATATATATATATATATATATATATATATATATATATATATATATATATATAATATATCGAGGTGCAAAGATTCCAGAAAGTGCTCCATTAGTGTGTGTAAAAATCCATAACACTGCAATTATGTGCTATGAAACCATGCATGTTTTAACCTCCCAATTGATTTTGGTAAAATTACAACCTGACTTATACTGTATATTAATACTCCCCTAGCAGTGATATGTGTTCGACCATATTTAATAGATTGATCACTTTAAAGAACTCGCATAAATGTAAAACTGCACATCACAAGAAGAACTTGGCTGTCATAGCTGGCTAAAGTTTCATAAATAATTAAAGATGCACTTCACGTACGTGTAGAGAGCATACGGATAAAAGCCATTGCTTAACCTTAACTAAACTTTGATTGAGAGCAAATTAAAACAGTTGGTTTGATTGTGGAATCTCTATACATATAAAAGGCATGTCACAGTGGGAATAGTTGGTTACGTGAGGTGCGGCTTCAGCAATAGGTACAATATAAGGGTATATAGAATGAGCACAACAGGGAAGTTGACAAAGTAGGAGGAGAAGAACCATCATTTTTAATGACGAAAAGTCAATTGGTATATAAAAAAGCATGGATGATAGCATTTTTTGAAACCGCTTGTTCTGTGAATGCTGAAAATAAGTAATGAATCACAGCAGTGTGGAAGGACTGTACATTTAAGCTTTGTTTTTACTTTAACATTTATAAGAATTGTAGCTTAATTTAAATCTGTGGCAGAAGGACTTCCCTTTAGGTCCAACAATGATCCATAATGCCTGTACCCTCAAAGGCTGAGTTGCCAGGTATCAAAGTCAGTCCAAAGTCTGCAGCAACCATTGGAAACTGGCATATATAGGGATGGAATGTAGAGGCTACCACATATAAGGGCAAATAAGTGTTTATTCTTGGCAATCACGTACAACAGTGTCTATTCTGGAACTTCTTATAAGCATCTGAAGCGCTCCGAAAATGTCAGGTGCTTTAACACCTTTTTCTGTGTTGGCCAAATAAAAGGTTCCAATTTTGACTGAAGACACCATATTCTTTCAATATCCATTTTCAAACATCTACGCTATATCTCATTAATTTTTTTTGTTCAATGTTCTTATCTCACTCAACATAAATTAATTTTCCCCTGGATCAGAAACGTTCCAAGTCTAATCATGGTCCTTTAGCCCTTGCGTGTTGGTTCAACACAATAAAAATACATAATTTGATATCTCATTTTTCAGCTAGATTTTGTATGTAGAAGATACCACACTTGAATTAACATACACATTCCTTTTCAATATAACAAATTATATAACCTCTTATTTTAGCATTATATTGTGAATATATGCCACTCCTTTATGTTGAGTTAGTGCAAAAAGGTAAAAAAAAAAAAAAAAAAAAAAAAAGAGAGAGAGAGGAATAGGATGATATATTGATATATTTTGTAGCAAACTGTTAAATAGATTGGCAGTGCAAAAAAGAAGTGATAATGATTGCATAATACAGAAAGCGTGACCTGACGAGCATATTCTGTACAGATCTGATAATCCCAAATTTGGGAAAAATGTCTCTTCTACTTGGTAATGAGATAACTGTCATGATTAGGGGAAAATGTATAAATTATCTGATACATTTTGAAATTCATTAGTGGTTACTGTGAAATTCTTTTAACTAGTGGTAATTAAGTTAGGAAGTTAGAATCGAATCTTTAGAGATTTCGCCTTTCTTCCTGGATGTTTGGGTTTTATTTTGTTCATTTTGTTTGTATCAAGATACTTAAGATGCAGTGGACCTGTTACTTGGGCGGCCAAGGCACATTGATGTGTGTGGGGGCGAAGGCTGGCCCGTGTCGTCATATCCAACAGACGAGCTACTGTAACTCAAATCGCTAAAAAAGTGAATGCCAGTTTATGTCAGTGACAAAGAAAACATACAAGCTTTAGGTAGGTCTATCTAATGAATATAGTTATGCCAGAAGCTGTGACAATGACATGTCCTCTTTAAGAAACCAGGCACCTATCCTACCTGATGTAATTTGGCAGCGTCCTTACTAAGATAGTTGGGAGGTATGAAATGATTGCTGACCAGGCTCAGATGTTTAATGTTTAGAGGAAAGTATCTTTCTTCTTTACCAGCATGACTAATTAATGGCTAGCAATGTTACCCCTTCACTTAGTTGGTTAATGAACATTCTTTCCTCCAGAATTGTTTTGCATAACAATCAACAAGCACATATATAAAAAGATAGAGAGGGTGTTTTTTCCACCTATAACATATCTGGCATCTCTAAGTCATAAATGAAAGCATAATCTTGGTTTGTTTTGTAGATGGCTGCCAATTTCCTAATGTGACACTGAGCTCTGGCACTTTGGGGAGGATATTGGAGCGCGGAAGGGTTTACGGATATCCTATGTTTGCAGTCTTTGTCATGCAAGTGTGAAGCACGATTTGAAGGAATCTATATCCTGCCAATCTAGCAATGCTATTCCGAGATCTTGTTTTGTTAACTGAAGCACTCCCATTCTAGGGATTTCCAAATATTATAAACACTTTAAAAACAGGAAGGCTATGATATCCTCTGTACGCAGCTTCGCAGCACATGGCTACAGTAGCTAAGCAATGTGCCATAATAGCACAGTTGTTTGTTTTGTCTTTATTAAGCAGTGCTGACATGTTCTTATTCCCGGTATCTCAGCTGGAAAGATGAGGAACAATCCTGTATTATCAAAAACAGGAAGAAAATCTAGGTTTACAACAAAAGACAAATTATTATTCTTCTTATTATACACTTCTTACAATACATATATTCAAGGGGTATGACAAGACGAGAATTGACAGACTAAGACAAACCGATACATTAGGTGGAGAGAGCCCGGCTCGCAAGTTTACAATCTTGGGGGAATGGGGTGAGGACAAACATAAGGCACAGAGAAAGGGTGAGAGGTAGTGTGATGGTCGTATCAGTGACTGGGGAGTTATAGCAACTGAGATGGTGCGGCTTCTCTGAAGAAGTGGGTTTTGAGATTTTTTCTTGAATGTTGGGAGGGAGGGTGAAGTTCGGTTCGGTGGAAGTGAGCTCCAGAGATATGGAGCAGAACAAGTGAAGTCTTGTAGATGGGAAAGGGAAGAAGTGATAAGTGAGGAGCAGAGCATTAACCCATGGGAAGAACGTAAACATCCAGTAAATGCATGCATAATAACTTATTGAGGGGAGCATTAATACTTTGCCAGATAAGAAGGGTAGGAATGTTAGAATATGTTAGAATGCTACTAAATGGGTCTACAGTAACCCCATACAAATATAACAAATGATTAGTTGTATATATTAAAAATTACGTTATGACATTGTATCTCCTGACATTACATTGCCCAGACTTTTATTTGATTTTGTGACCTATTGATTGCTGTTAATGTTAACTAAGGCATTTAGAGGGAGACTTTCCCAAACCTGAGTTTAGTGTTAAGACTTTACAGTCATACAGTGGAAGGCCACAAAGCTGCCTTCTTATCTATGTAAAATATATATATATCCGACAAGAGTCTGATCTAATGTGTTTCGTGTAAAGTTAACAACGTTTCTTAAAGGCCGAAGGCTGGTCACACCAAATATTGATTATGATTTCGATTTTTCTTCAGTTAACTCACTTTGCATTTTGGTAAATTACAAAAACAAACTAATAACTGTCTATTTTTTAAAGCATTCTTACTTTACAGTGTTTTTTCAAACCTGCCTAAAACTTTTGCCCAGTAAACATTTGAACTAGAGTTACTTATAACAAAATATAAAAACTGTATGAAAAAAAGCCTCTCTGAATTGGAAAGATCATTTATAAATATGAATGGATTACAATGTACCATATACTGCAAAGATAATACAAACAGATCTTCAGAGTGTTTTCTGATTGAAATAAAAATAATTGCAACATAGTGTGAATGGGTTAAATATTCTTTCTCGTTTACATTAACACAACCACAACAAATACCTCGAGTTTTTACGGTTATAGATCTCTCCCATCATTTCATGTGGCTAAACAAGGTCAGTTTTTTTTCTTCAAGATGTCATGCCTGAAGGCTTAACCTTATGAACCATTTCTATGTATAGTTATCTGTCTAATTAAGTAAATCATTCTGATCAAGGCCAAGTAATTAATTTATGCAAATACATCTCTTGCACATTTAATGCCTCATGGATTGGGTATCTGGTGTGTTTCTTTTTTTCTGGTTATGTTTTATTAGATTTTCAATAAGATAACTGTTCATTTTCCGTATACTAATTTGTTTATTGTTTATTTGTTTTATGTTTAATTCCAAACATTATTGCTACCATTGTTTTTTCAACAATGGGGGGGGGGAACTAACATGAATAAACTGGGCTTATTATGTTTCAGACATCCCTCTCTTTCATACCCGTACATTCTATTATTTGGAGGAACCTCATGGAGGCACCCTGTGCCAGCTTAACGCCCTAGGCAGTTGATAAATTGCTTCAGTTGGCTCTCACAGTAATAAATACATGGCAAAGTGGTGCAGAAGATGTTCTTGTGAGCATGTAATCTATAATTAACAATGGAGTCCATGGGTGGTTGTTTTTTTCCATCGAAAGGTGATATATGTTGTGTTACTATGGCATTTATCTACTAAAATACAATGCTGTTCAAATGTGCTACATTTCTCTCATTCTCTGAAACTTAAAATGATAAAGTATTAGAAATCTAGAGTCCAAAATGATTTGGGTAATTTTCTAAATTCAGAACTGAGATGGAAAACGTGTTTAAAAATAGGACCTTGATTTAAACTATATACGTTTTAAATGTATTATCTCATCCTCAATTTGTTAACGTGCTTCAGATTAGAAGGACATTGCCTTAGTATGGGTATTGATTTTTATTGCATTGTATACAGTCAGCAGTACATGGAAATTGATCTATGAGTAGAAAATAACAGTGATACAATGCAATAAGATGTACTGCGGAAAAATAAATGTGCTGAAAAATAATATATTGTGCCAGTCATCTATAGTCATGATAATGGTAAGTGAACTGCCCTTAGTATTGGTTAAAATACTGGACCTTCCAGTCATGTATATTCTAGGTATTGGCTAGCAAAATCTGGCGACCAAACAGTTTTACTGCTGGTCATTATGGAAACCCTAGCCTGTGCAGGCTTTAATATATACTTACTCGTAACCTGCACTCACATAGTTATTTGATGTATACTAATAAGAAAACAGTGTAGCACATGAAGTCAGTTCTAGAAAATGTAGCCTAGGAGATCTGCCTGTTCAATCTGAAACTCTAAGCCTGGCGTAAAACTCTGAGACTGAGGGTCAAATGGTAGGAGTCCACAGATATGGTCTTGTAATAAGTGCATTGAGAGGTTCTCAATAAGCTATAATTTATGTGGCCCCCTGGTCCTGTAAACAACTTACCATGTTTCTATGAGATAGTACTGGTTCCCAGGCTCTGTCCCCAAGAGCTGCTCTGCTGTCCTGCTTTTATGGGCAATGTTGATGAAGTGCCAGTTGGGGAGATACTCTGATTAACCCGGTGAGTTCTAGAATCAATCAAGGCTTTTGCACCACTGATCTCAATCAGATCTCCTACACTGTAACCTATTAAAACAAAGCACTGAGATATGAATAAATGTCCTACTGTGTGTAGTTCTCCTTTAAACTAGCAACACAAATGCTAATATTCTATAACTGTGTGCAAAGTGTGTATAGATACGGAACAAGAATTATTTTCTAAATCTACACTCACAGATTAATAAGTGAAGAAGCCTATGTTTGATTGTCAGCCAGAAATTGAGGTTCAATGTGTTTATTACGCCTGTGTGCTTTCAAGTACACCAATTTCAATGCAAATATCACCTTACTACAAGATTTTACTTGTCTTCTACGTTCATCTACGCACAGAATAACAAAAGACCTTCAATATATACTGGCATCAGAAAAAAACTGCATTTGTTTTAGTTCTGCTATCTTAGCGAGTCGACATCCCTTTGAGCATTTGAAATGATTGCAACCATAGTAATACATGGAAAACTGTAGGTACCTTTTTATTTCCTGTTTCACAGCGGAGAAAGTTTGCATGTAAACCACCTGCAATCATAAAGCAATTTATAGAGTTTCAGGCAGTGAATAATTATTAAACACAATAATGTTAAGGCACTTAGCATTCACAGTTTTCTTTTTTCTCGCAAAACCATTAACATTTCCATTTTGTTAAAAGGGAAAATAAATTTGATACCATGTTTTGTTTGTAAAATGATAGGAAACAATAGATCTTTTATTAAAAAAGAGGCTTTAAGGTATGCTTCAATGTACGTGTTAATGTAAGTTTAGATGGCCGCATAGAATGCTGGAGGGTAAAAATGGTATTATAAACTCCATTTACAATGTTAAAAATGGATTCATTGTCACATTGCTGTTTTCTTGAGACTTCATAAAAGAAAGTATAGTTTCAAGTGTCCTTTGTAGAGATTGTATCAATTATGGATGATACATTATGCGTCATAATGATATTCACAAAAATATCCGATACTTTGGTTTTGAATTTGTCTTCGTTTGTTTTGGATCATCATCTATAGGTGCTGGAGAAAGGTCTTTATTTTATACCAACACCTACTGCTAAGTTTCTATGGATTAAAGATTTGTAATTTTTGTCGGGAAACATGCATTACATAAATTCCAGCAGATAAAAATAAGCTACCAGTCTGGAAGTTACTCCTGGCGATTGTATACATATCAAGCATTGTTATCTATTCCGGAGGATACAACGGGGAATACAGAATTTAAAGCTCCCTTTACTGATCTAATACCATCTAGCACATTTACACACTATGAACACATTATGATCCTCTTGGAATTAGTATCAGAAGAAATTGAGTCATTGCAGCTGCGGAGGCCTAGGTTTAAGGCCCTAGAAGAAATAAGAAAGAACAGAGATATTATTAGAAAACCTTTGGCTAAGGGGGCAATGTGGTGGTAATATATTCTACTAAATATGGATTACGTTTACTGGATGACAAAACCACATAAGATTTAACCTAATGACCCTACGGTAAGATTTGTTGCTGAGTTAAAATCTGTCTTGGATGAAGCCCTGGAGAGGCAATATTCCTTTATGTTGAGCCCCAAACCTACAATATCATAATTCGACTGCCTTTCTAAGGCACACGGGTGAGCCCCCTGGACGACCTATTGTGTCTGAAAACAATAACCTAACTGAAAATGGCAGCAGGACAATAAAACAGCTCGGATGAGCCTCCTGTGTACTGTATGGTGATTCAACATCTACCTGTGCAGTTTAGATGTTGAATCACTATACAGTAGCATCCCGCATGACATGGATGGGTATCCAGGCAGTTGCATATTTCATATAACGCTTGGGTTATTCTTTTCGACTTCATACATAATTTGTCATCAAGTTACTATACTTTATATGGAGACGCAACTATTTTATTTTCACAAAAAGAATTTATTTTTAATGTGGCACAAGAGGTTTTCTGCATAAAACTTTAAAGCGGACGTGTAGGAGTGAACTACAATCAAATAGTATAGCAATTTCAATTAAGCATCTTGTGTCATGATAGCACTAATATTGTATGATTTATAGGCGAGTATGATTTTTCTTGAGTTGAGAATATTGGCCCATTATATACCATGATGTACATCTACGGCAACTGCTGACACCATTTCCCTCCATTACAACATGTAGAGCTCATAATCTGAGAGTTATTTTGGTACACCCCCAAAGTAGGATGGTGACCCACCATATATGCAATGAAAAGGCTATATTAAATTTGTGAGTTTTAAATGGTTTGGCATGGTTTTTTTTTCCACCAATCAGAAACTGGGGTGTGGCTGGTGTTCCCAATGGTAATGGAGCATGGACTTTTTAAAGCTCTGCCTGTTGCTCACCGGCTCCTTATAAACCCCCTGATGATACCGTAGGAATAACTATGGTTAAACAAGCGAATGGTTAATTATATTTGATTTCATTTGTTTTTTAGTCCGCCGTGATATACCGTATTTGCTCGATTATAAGACGAGGTTTTTTTCAGAGCAAATGCTCTGAAAAATACCCCTCGTCTTCTAATCGGGGTCGTCTTCTAATCAGACCTCAAATAGAGGTCTGATTAGGAGACTAAGATCCAGATCCCCCGCACCGCTGCAGGGGACCTGGATCCTCCTGTCTCACCCGACCCCCCCCCATACACACACTTACCGGTGCTTCCTGCTTTGTTGCCGGGGCAGCGGGTTGACGTCTACGCGATGCGCGTAGACAACGTCCGCTGCAGCCGGAAGGAGGTGTGGCTAGCAGCGGGGGTTGTCTGCGTCCGTCGCATAGACCTTCCCCGACTGTCAGAGTCGGGGAAAGTATACGCGACGGACGCATACAAACCCCCGCTGCTAGCCACACCTCCTTCCGGCTGCAGCAGAAGGCGACGTCAACCCGCTGCCCCGGCTGGAAGCACCGGTAAGAGAGGGGGGAGAGCGGGGGAAGGGGGGTGAGAGAGAGAGGGGGGGGGGAGAGAGAGAGGGGGTGAGAGAGAGAGGGGGTGAGAGAGAGAGAGGAGAGAGAGAGTGTGTTAGTTAAATGGGGTTATAGGGTGTGTGTGTGTTAAATGGGGGCATAGGGCATTTCTGGAGTGGCGTTAAGGGGGCATTTAATAGAGCACTCTGCCTCCTGAAATGCCTTATACCTCCCTATATGCCACTCTGCCCCATAATATGCCTTTTAACCCCCTAAATGGCAGAGTGGCATATAGGGGTATAAGGCATTTCTGGAGGCAGAGTGCTCTATACAATGCCTTTTAACTCCCTTAATGCCACTCTGCCTCCTGGAATGCCTTATACCTCCCTATATGCCACTCTGCCCCATAATATGCATTTTAACCCCCTAAATGCCAGAATGGGATATAGGGGTATAAGGCATTTCTGGAGGCAGAGTGGCACATAGGGGGTCAAAAGGCATACCATGGGGCACAGTGGCATATAGAGGGTTAAGAGGCATATCATGGGCCACAGTGCCATATTGGAGTGGCAAGCCTGGGGGCAGATGTGCGTAACTGGGGGACAGTTTGGAAAATACAAGAAATAAAAACAAAAGAAATCTTTTTCTCAATCATAGCTTTTATTAAAAAAAAGAGTTTACATGAATTAACATTTACTGGTAAAACTTTTTTCCTTTGGGGTCGTCTTATATTCAGGCTTTTTCTTTTTTTCCTAAGTTAATATTCAGATTTTGGGGGGTCGTCTTATAATCAGGGTCGTCTTATAATCGAGCAAATACGGTATTAGACAGGGTTTAAGTTGTGAACACGATATACAGAGGCAGGTTGCAGAAAGTGAATAGACACACAGGAGGCGTTACACAGGACTGTTTAACAGTAGTGTGCGCTTGATATTATAGGGGTGTAGCTGCAGCTTTGCAGGACTTATTAGCAACCACTAGGGTTACAACTATGCCTCGTCCAGATGGAGGTTAAGGAGGGCCAAACTGTTTTGATGTGATTACTGTGTATTGTTTTCTATTAGTTTTATTTTAATAAACCTTATGTTTTATCAAATGGGGTTCTAGTGAGTTTTTCAGCTAGTATGGGTTTAGCACCTGGTAATCCCATCTCTTCTTTGTTATGCAGTAGAGCCAATATTTGTGTTTGTTCTTCTGCAGATGTGCATGTAAAGTGGAAGTTTATATCTGAGATGGATTTCATCTTGCTGAATTCACTATGCATTATGAAAAGTGTAAGTTGCACTGCATAAGGAATAGTAAAATTGGTGCAATAACTTTTGTGAAATCTACCCACAGTAAATATGCATTATACTAGGGCAAATCACCCCTCATAGGAGTAGCTCTTTAATGATGTCTAGTGATGTTGGTGAGATCGAATGTTCTACTCGCTTACAAATGCAGTATGATAGGCTGTACTACTCCTCAGAGCTAAGTAACTTGGATCTGTTCTCCATATAGTTTCATTTAAACTCGCTTATGCCTGAGCCCACCAAGGTTTCATACGAGAAAAAGATGAGATGGCCATTCAAACGGTATGGTTCATTTAGCATGTAATGAATGGACTGTGTTAGCTGTCCTAGATGTGCAGTGCAGACCTATTGGTGGCAATTCTTACCCACTACCTTGAACTTAGGCAACATTTTAGGTTTTATAATACCAAGGCAAATGTTTGTATTAAATCAAAATCGGAAATGTAAAAAGTAAAAACTCAGTGGCTGTAAAACAAACTTTAAATGAGTCATTTACCATAAACGTCTATTTTGATTCTCATGTGATTGTATCCTGTTACAGGTTAGATTACTTAGTATCAAATGATGGTCTCATTAGACTACCTATTGTGGGAAGAAGGTACCTGATACTTTTCACAATAAAAGTCATTATTATGGTGACACGCAATGGGGTTCAATCACTAGAGCTGATTAAATCTGAATTCACTATGCATTATAAAGGATCTAATCTGGACCTGCATGATGTATGGCTCCATCTGTGAACTGCCTACCCCCCCCCCAAAAAAAATCACTGCTGTAAAATATGCTGTATATTTTCAGAGCAGGAATTCACAGGGTTAGCTCTTCATAAGTCATAAGGAAAGTCAGTAAAATTAACCTGCAACTCTCCTCAAAAACAAGCTCCTTATTGAATACCATTTATCGTATAGCTCTTTCTGCTCCAAACCAGTGGGATGTGACACCAGTGTTTTTGTTGTTGTTGTATTAAATTCATATCTGATGTACTTGTTGATTTTGTTGTTTGAACATATCATACTTTGTCTAAATGGATTAGCAACTTAGCTGGTCTCATGTGAGGTGCTACGTTCCTCCTGTATTGTTTGTGATGTTTACCATCATGTTATCAGACAACGTTATTTAAGTCAATGTTGACCATCAGAGAACATGATTATATCATATTAAGTTGTACACAAACAATGTAGCTTATCAGTTACAGTAGGATGACAAACTGCAGGAGCTGATGGTTGCCATCAGGATCAAGAGAAAACGGTCATACCAATGGGTATTATTTTTTTACCTTGGCAAAAGTTGCAATGGGGATATTGGCCCATCCCAATTAATGAAGGTTCATTTATGGTTTCTTCTGCTTGAATAATTTGTATACATTACTCATTTGTTAACTTCATCCAGTTAGTTTACCCATTAAGTATAATATAAACAGATCACGTATAAAACTTCTTTATACACTGCTTCATGTGCAATAAGGTTTAAAATGTTACGCTGTGGAGGGAGCAAATGCTCCATACAGCTTAATGCTGTAGGGTAGGGCATGTTTCATTATAAAATAATAATATTTTGTTTCCAATTTTCCATGACGTGAGTAATTCTATACCTTGTGAAAACCTATCTCATCCTTGTGAAGGGCAATGAAATACTGATTATTAGCAATGTAACTAGCGTAACTGTTCAAATATGGCCTATCCTTACACAGAAAAAAAATGCATTCAGAAAATAAGAATTACGTAATAGTCCTGAACTAGAAGATATACATAAGATGCATGTGAGATATAACTATTTACACAAATATGGCTTCATTTACGACTATGTATGTCAAGATCACATCTATTCTAAGTTTGGTAAAGTGCATCCGACAAGTCCTAACAAACTAATTTTGTTATGTTTTGTTCTTAATAAAACAGCATGGTAAATTGAATTTGGACCATAAGAAGCATAACATGTTAGTTATCATCACATTGTTAGAATTCCTTTGAGGGTATGTACAAAAAGTTATTCTGAAGCAATTAATTTAAAGTTATGCTCGCTGTGCGTAACACCTGGAATTCTTCAATGCTCAAAGCTCTGTAACAGCACATAGATAAAGCTTATCATGACCAGCACAAACATAAACCTCCAGACATTAGTAATAACAACATGCAAATCATAACTAACAAGCCACTGGCTCAAATTAATAATCACCCCTATTCACTAAAGTTCTTCAAAATATCTTACTTATAAAGATGGTGTCGCTGCCCATTTAAGCTAACCAATTAGTTTTATATTACACAAACTTTTAAGTTAAAATTACTGCCGAGTAATTAAAGGGATATTCTAGCCTTTAATGCACATTATAGCTGCACCCTATATTAATGTAATGATTGGAAAACATCACATGGCCACTAAAAGGCCCTGGCATCATGTTGGCTAACCGATGCATTTTGGATCTGCTCACAGAAATCTAAATGTTTAAAGACCAATGTGGTAAATGGGCTTGCTACTTTACAGGTATAAACTAACTGCAGTTCTTATGTGTGCAACAGCACAATATAGTATATAAAGATGGGAGTGCCTGTGTAGTTAAAGCAGTGTTGTGTTTGTCCAAGCTACTAGGCACACTGACTCATTATCATACCCAGTCTGTGGAGTAATAGACTTCATTGGCATAAGGAATCAGCCCATTGTGGTGTTTGAGCATCTAAAAACCATCTAATGAATAGAAAACAATGTCAGCCTTCAGATCTGCAGATCAAAATAATGAAATATAACCATTTTTTCCTTAATGCTGAACAATATAACTGTGTACTCAACTACGTTACTGGATACTCATTACTCTGGGTGAGGTCTGGTACCTTCTGGCCTGGGGCATGTGGCTCCCCACTAAACCCTCATCCGGTTAGGGGAATTAGCCCAAAGCCTATTAGCACAAAGAAAAATATTTGTTTTGTCCACGTGACTTCCTCTTTAAACAACAGAAAAGATGTCCAGCAAATCATTCTCCATATATCAAACTGTGGTACGCATCTGCTTGTGCTGCAACAGCATAAAAAGAACATAACTTTTGAACTGTTTATTTGATAAAGTTACTGCTGATTGCTTTCTGTAGTCATTTCCCACACAATCTAAATGTAGATACACCGATACGATAATTGTATCTTCTGTCCCCATGTTTTTGGTAATTAAGTGCAGCTCATTTATTTATTCATTGCATAGTATGTAGTAGTAGATACAATTATATACTGTATAAAAAATTATGCGATGAGTTTTAAATCATAATGTATCTTTACAGTCCCTTTTTCTTGTGGATTTCAAAGGCAGTTACTAACAGCACAGGTTAGTATGAATGACCATTGAATGAAATGAATTGACTCACAGGTAGAGCATAATAACGATTACTACTCTAGAATAACTCAGTAGTTCACTCATCTCTGCAGATCTTTTTCTTGCCATCATGAAAGTGCCATGTTCATTTATTTATATTTGAATTTCGTAGGAAAAACTAAGATGTCTTTATTTGCCCATGAAGAAACCTTAAGTGCTCTATATAATCTGCATTTCAGCTGCAGTCTAGGACAGAATCAAGTTGACCTTTGCTGTTGCAAGCTGATGGGTACATGGTGTGACCTTTCAGTTCCCAAATTAGGACACCTGAGCTGAGGGGTGTGGTTAGAGGTTGGGTGGAGTAGGGGTTGAGACCAGAGATGGGAGTGGGTGGGGTCACGCATTGTCTCCAATCCTCCATAACCATGGTGTCACTTTGCAAGAGGGCCACGTGCGAGCTACAATGGTGGCCAGTGCAGCAATAGGATAGTCAGTAGGCACTTGGGTTTCTGCCTTTGCAAAAAGCTGTAGAAGAGCTAGGGGAACCCTCGCTGTATTGCAGCATCAAGGTATACATCCATTCCCATTTGTTGTTGTGTTTGCTCTTTGCCTTGTCCCTCAACCGTATGATAGTCTTAGGGACATGCAATGGATTATTTGAAAAGTATTACTCCATGTTATAGTTCCATGTTTATACTGTGTTGCTTATGGCAGACATTGTGTACACTTTCTGACTACCAACGATTTTCATCTCTTTTTTAAGAGGATTTCATTTAGACTTCTTGTATTCCACTGTGTCTTGATGGCCTACATTTTAAATAGTAAAGCTTCCTCTCTTTAAAGTCAGGCACTTTGGTTAAAGCCCCATCATCCAGTGTAACATTCCTTTGATGTTCAATTTTTTTACATGCGTCATAAAATAAGTGCACATAAATCCTCAATATGTGCTAGTTAAAAGGAACATGTCACCTGAAATGCAAGTGTTTGATTAAATAAGCATCTCAGATCTTTAATGTGATCTCTTATCTGCTTTAGCATAATAGAATTCATTTTTTTAATTACTTGTATCTTTCAGTTTTAATTTTGAATTAATGTATATTCTGATATATGGCTTAAAAGAAAGGAAATGGTTCACCCTATGGCAAATTATACTGTGGCAGAACTTACGTATCAATTAACTATGGGATCTGCTGTAATTTTCCTTTTTGTTAACCCCATTCTTACCAAGACAACCAGAAGAAACTGTATCCAATTTAAGAGCAGAACAAATGGTAGCTTGGCGATGTGAACTGCATGGGGTACATCTGCATTAAACACTGCTCCCCTGGCCAGGCCTTTCCCCCAAGACTCTGGTTAAAACCCAGACAGTTCCCACGTGTCAATCATTGAAGAAGTGGATGTATGCATTTCTGTGCTCCCTGCCACTAGTCCACTAAAGGTTGATAACACGTCCTTCAGCATGTGTCCCTACTTTTAGTTAGCATGAGGGTTTAAAGGTAATTAAACAGAGGCAGGCCACAAAACCAATACTGCAACCTTAATTCCAGACATGTCTAGTTCTATTATACATATAAGTATATCTGATATACTGTCACAGGAGCATCTGTGGCAAGGTTGTAGGGGTCTGCTAGGTAGGCACCTTCCCTATTGGTTGCTACAGCCACACCCCAGGAAATCCATATATGGTAGGGAGGGTAGCTCCCCTTTTGATTGGTCCCTAAGTTAATGGGACGTGGACCACCCCTGACCACACCTACTGCACTGTGATTGGTTGCTCCCTGTTCCAGCTCCCTCCTGATTGGTGCCAGTTAAAGTGTTTAAGCTAATGTATTTAGGTATTCTTTTCAAGATGGTCTCAGGTATAAAGTTGGTGTTTGTTGTACAATAAAGGAGATTCTTACTTGTCCAAGCCTAAGACCGTGTCTGTGATTTGGGGACAAAGGACACTTCATCGTGGAGTGTAACTACTTGGTTACTGGAAGTCTGGAGTATACCGAGGGGACCATAGGAGATCGCTGGAACTATTGACGGCAGAGACCATCCGTCTCTACAGGGTCCGTCACATATACCCTTTAAAGAGATGTACTTTAAAGTTAGAGCCTTGGGCTTATTGGATTTATATCTGTTTAACCACAATAACAGTTCGGCCAATGGATATCAAAGACACTGATATATCAAAATGTATTTACTTTTTTAAATTAAAGCTTTGTTCACACCAGATATTGCATGATCAGTCATTGTCCAATGTCTTTGATTTATTCTTCTCTATTGATATTACACATCTGAGTCGATGTCAATCACCCTGTCTTTCAGGGGTATTTTTTATACATTTTTTTAATATATTTATTTTATAACTATGTACTCGGTAGCATGAAATTTTGGTTACAGTAAACAGTATATAAAACTGTTTTTGTTCGTGAAAAGAGCAGATGTTGCACACAAGCATGATTGTTTCATGTTTTTGAGAAATCTGTTGTTTTGTGCTATTTTTCCAGATCTTTTGGTATACCCTCCAGCTAGATCTGCAATACGTCCCTAATACTCTAAAATATTGATATTTTAAGTGTTTTGCTGAATACACCTGCCTGGAATTGTTATTCAGTCCACTATTGATTGTACGTAAATCTTTAATTTTAACATATCCTACTCAGCGATGGTTTATGAGACACATGCATTGTGCTGCCCAGTCAGGAAAAAAATATACGGCAGCCGTATTTATGGTTGTGAGGTCTTTATTGCTACTTTCAGACACTGTGATAAATTCCATGGAAGCTACTCAGCGTATACGAGTATGCACGACACATATATTTGGCATATTACAGAACAGTGCATTATCATAAGCAGGTCTTGATTTAACGTGGAGATGCAGTAGATTGTGTGCTACGTGTGCTGTAAGAGCTGATGCTTGAAAATGTTTCCCTTAGTCTTGTGTGAGTGCACAGCTCGGCAATGACCTCCATAAAACTGCTGAATTATAGTAAGAGTGGTAGTTCCATGATGCAGAATTGGCCATTTCAGTGGTAATAGCACAGGCAACACCATGTAGGGTTTGGCTTACTTGACAGCTGCCTTTTCACTGCCCTTATCTAATGTGTAGCCGGGTATTTCTACAGAGTATTTCTTAACTCGGGTCAAATTGGAAGTTAGTAGTTTAAACTGTATTCATTTTTGATGTTGGCTACCTGTTTAAGGTAATAATATATTTATTGATCATGCTATATTAAATATGCATGGGAAAGGCATATGACTATCCTAAATCTAAGACAATTCCATGAAATGATTATGGTTTTCAGTCTTCACATCAGAAGAAACAGACAGACTGGATGTTTTTTCTTTTAAACAGAAATGTCGAATCTGCATAGTGAATTCCATTCTCACTTGGCTGGCAGGCTTACTCGTCTGGTACACTTACATGTCAGATGCAGCGAAAGCCATGGCACGGTTCCCTCCTCCCTGCTGCTCTCCTGCGCACCTCTCAGTCTGACTTGAAGAAATTGTGACTTGTGGCCTCATACAGAGCTGGAGGCAGGGATATATTATTCCCGCTCTCCACTGTCCAGTCAGTTGCGTGGCACACAGCGTACAGGAGAAGGTCTGTCCCGAAAGATACACAGTCCTGTGCTCTAGAGCACTGACACTGTTACACAAACAAGGAGGGGGGGTCAGAAAATGTGACATCCATGCTACCAATGCTGGTTCCATAAATTTGAGGGCAGAGACATGTGAGGGCATGATACAAATGCCCCCCCCCTCCGCCTTTATGGCGCTTCCAGTCTTCCTCTATTACAAAAAGGAGGAGCCTGGAGGACTTATATAAAAAAGGGTGTGCCTAGATGCGCCACACTTTTGCAGAAGTACATGAGAGGTCTGGTTCATAGAGAAGTGTCCAAAGAAAGAATACAGAAGAAGAAAAGAGAAGAAGCAGAGCTATGAGAAAGGAGACAGGAATACGGAAGCGGTTGACGAAGACGGTAGGAAGACTCCGGGACAGTGTGTCTCCAGTAAATCTGTGCTCTAGCCTGCCGCCTACCGTGCATATAGGTAGAGCCAGGCCTGGTGGGCCCCTAGAATTCAAGGCCTGTGAGCAACTGTGCAATGTTCCCATGTGCTTAAACAACACTGGGGAGAAAGGTTCTTATTTACCGCCAAATTCTATGTTTCAATGTTTGTTACCTGACACACTTAATGCAGTTAGTACCGTCCTAAAAAAAAAAAAAACACACAGGAATCTCGTGAGCGAGAGAAAGTTATCTTAGTGCACATATGGTCTCTGCATTGCCCAGATGGGTCTCTGTATGGCCTAGAAGGGGATTATGTAATACTGATGTTAGTCAGTTAGTATATGTTATGTAAAACATAGCTTCACCTCACCATCCCAGCTTCCATATGTTTTCCATATGCAGTGTTGGGGGGAGGGGGGAAGCTTCCTTCAATATTTTCAGATATATTGTTATATATTACTTCATAACTGTACTGTAATGTTTTTTTCCATTCTAACACAATTCCAAATATGCATCCATTTCTTCTTCTTGTGCGAAACTGTGTATTTCCCCTTAGCATCACTTGTCACTTACATCATGATACACACGGCACTTGGTATTCATCAAGGGTGGATGAGCTTGTCTAGAATGAGCACTATCACTGGCTTGACACTGGCAGGAGAAGGATCGTAAACCAATACCAAACTGGAAATGACTTAGATACCCTCTACCTCCAGCAAGAATTATTTACGGCATGTGTATGGCTTCTCTACCTCTAGTATTCACACCTAGTTACACACAAGTTGCCTAGCCCTCCTTTAGTATTCAAACAGCAGTAAGTGTTTACTCATAAGTGAACCTAATGATATGTGCATTTTAGGTGGGCTGACCTTGAAACACTTTATGTAAGCCTTTAATAGACCAATACCAATATTATATGTGGTGACCCATCAGTTGTGGTACCTAAATTACAGAAATACTCAGTTCCGTGAATTAAGTGTAAGGGTGCTAAAACATAGTCATTTTATTACTTGGAGATGTCTATGATGGATAATCTAAGTTATTAATGACTTAAGGGGCCCGTTGGGACTCTTTGACAGCACGACCTGAGAAATTGACCATACATCTGTTATAAAAACTGCCCACTAGTTTACCATAATCTTTGATTTTTAGTTACATCCCAGGTTATAACCACATTCCACATTCATGTGTATCATTATATATAATCATGCTGTTTAGTTTTCTTGTGTTTATTTGATGTCTTACTAGAGGTTTTTTTCTCTAATATGTCTCAGCCCAGTCTCAAACTGTGCTTGGTGGTATATGTTTCAGACTTAATTTCACCGGAGGCCATATCATTTATCAGCTTTCACTCTAATCTGGTTTACATTTGCCAATCCGTAAAATAAAGCAATGATTGTCAGTGAAGTTAAAAGGATTGAATTGTCTTGCACAGGCTGTTCAGGAATATTTAATTGGGTATTCATCTTGATGTAGCCCTTCAGGACAAGTATGTTTGAATCTGATACTGCACTAAGCAATTCATTACCACAGATATGGAAATATTAAGTCACCGTGGAAGGCGTGTAGGCATAAATGTACTAAGATGGAGTCATAAACAAGTTGTGATAGTGTTATTGCTTCTTATGTAATCTAATTTACTCATTTTGTTTTATTGCAATTTCATATATTCCTTCCCCGGTGTGCAATTTTATTGAGCTATTGAATTCATGTTGTTTTTAAACATTGTTTCAAGTATTCCACAATTTAATGCTTGACCAGACTATGTGAAAACCAAACTCTGTTTCAAAATTAGAGAGTGGGACAGTTTTCATAGTTGGTAAAGAGTCCCATTGCAACAAGAGCAGTCCTACGTGCTATCGGCTGGCTGTCCTTTATATGCTGGATGAACATTATAATAACTGTTCATATGCATTACCAATCTAGCAATGAAACCACGCCGTACAGTACATAAGTGATTATTTTAAGGTGTATTCACTTACTTGGGAATGAAGTTATAAAGCGGAGGGAGGGTTGGCAGATTGGTTGGCATTTGCCTCTTAGGTGGCTAGCAATTGCATATATAGCCACCAGGGTGTATAAAGTAACAATAACTATATGACAGTGACTGTCAGTATTTACTCACTGACTAAATCCTTTCTGTTTATAGACTTTCTTTAAACATCCTTTATGTAAATGTGCTTTGGACAGGACTAGTGCACATTGGGCAGTGTCTTTATTAACAGTCATATGACTAGATTTGCCGCCACCTCCCCTAGACTGAATGTTGACAGCCCTCATTAAAAGAACACTCTCTGTCATCCTTACAGGAGGAGCTTGTTGAGAATAGCCCTTTATAATACATGAAGCCACCGGGGGGTTGAAATATTCAATTCTCCTCCAGAGCCACAGTGTAGCTGCGCTTTTTTTGTCGAGGGGTAGTTTTCTAAATTCCTAATTTACTGAGACAATCCTAACAGTGGAGTATGTCGCATCATGGGTATCCTTCTATAATTTTGACTGTAGCTTTGCATTTACGGTTCCTGAATCTGGGACCATGCATGTGAAAAGGGGGTGGTCTGGCAATGAAATGCCCATTGACATCACAATTTTACCCATGGATCATTGGCATAAGTATAAGCGGCGGTAGAGAACAATTCATTTACAAAGCTGTTTTTACATTCTACTTACCTCATTCGTTAAAATAAGATATTTTTATAGACAATAGGGAAGACAGTTGGGTTGGACTTGCTAGCAGAGGTAAAATTTAACTGCATTCCCAATACTGCGTATACAGCATGATGCGTAGAGATTTACAAACCAGCAGTTTAATTTTTCTGTATTTGAATAGCCTTGAACACTTTTATGGAAACAAAGCCCAATAAAATATGCAGAAACCTCTAATGAAATTAAACATACCAGCAAATATGACCAATTATTTGGTGCTTAACGCAAAAACCTGGAGCTTCTTTCAAGCTGCTTTCTGGAGTCCCTCCTAATGTACAATATTGTGTAAAAAAGAAAGTACATCATTGAACTTTGTGGTTTTACTTATCGGGAGATAATACCAATCATCTGTTCCTTAGCAGGTCTAAACATTAGGTAAATACAACCTCAGATGAATAACAACACATGATAGATTACATTGTGTCGTGATTTATTTAAGAAAAATGAAACCAAAATAGGGAACCCATGTGTAAAAAAACCAAGTACCCCATTACTGCTTCCATAGGCATTAAAATGGTAAGTAACTGATTAACTGATCATCAGCAAGGGTGACCACTTCTATAAAAGACAACATTTTAGCAGTTTGATGGTCTGGAGCATTGAGGTGTGTGTTCATTCTACCGCGAGAAGGATTATTAAAAAGCGGAAAACATTCAAGACCGCGCAAACCTCAGAGAAATTGCAAAAGAGCCAAGAGTTACATCTCTGACTTTACAGGCCTCAGCATGTTAAATGTTAAAGTTCATGAAAGTACAATTTGTTTGGAAGGGTTGAAAGGAGAAAGCCTCTTCTCTTTAATAAGAACATGGTACCACAAGATTTCTGGAACAATGTCCATTGTACAGATGAGCACCATGTTTGACAAAAACCAGCATATCAACAAAAACACTTCATACCAAGTGTCAGGCACGGTGATGGAGGGGTGATGATTTGGACTTGCTTAGCAGCCACAGGACCAGGGAACTTTGCAGTCATTGAGTCAACCATGAACTCCTTTGTATACCAAAGTATTCCAGAAACAAACATGAGGCCATCTGTCCAACCACTAAAGCTTGGCCGAAATTGGGTCATGCAACAGGACAATGATCCCAAGCACACCAGCAAATCTACAACAGAATGGCTGAGAAAAATCAAGGTGTTGCAATGGCCCAGTTGCAAAGTCCACGTCTCAACCCATTTGAAATGCTGTGGTGGGACCTTAAGGGAGCCGTGCATAAACAAATGCCCACAAATGAATTGGATCAACATTGCAAAGATTAGTAGGCCAAAATCCCTCCACAACTATGTGAGAGATGGATAAAGCCATACAGCAAGCAATTCAAGTTATTAAATCATAACTTAATCAGTACTTAGTTTTTCTCCACTTCAGCTTTATTTTTGTTGAATAAATCATGACACGGTGTAATATGTCATGTTTGTTATGTCCTCATACTTAAAACTATAGAATTCAAAGAGGGTGTACCTGCTTTTTCGCACGACTGTATGTTTCAAGTTTTTATACAAATGGTTATGTCTGCCAACATGTTATTGAACATATGAAATTAGTGCTCACCGTTCAAAAGTTTGGGGTCACTTAGTGACAGTAGTGCACTTACATCACGGAATAAATAAATGAAAAGTTCCTTAACCCCTTCAATCCCAGGGGTTTTTGGTACCTCAAAGCCCAGAGCAATTTTGCCATTTTTGGGATATGTCGGTTTAGCGATTATTCTCTGTTCCTGTGAATAGTGTACATATGTAAACTATATATTGTTTTTTCAAGGAGAGATAGAGCTTTCATTTGATACCATAGTTGGATGATTAGCAGAAAATTTAGAATGAGAAATTTAGTAAAAACTAGCGAAGATTAGAAAAATAAACTAATTTTTTTTTACATTTTCCCTCTGAATCCTCACAAAATAAGGTAAAGTGATGGAAAATCCCCTCCAAGTTTATCAATTCAGGTTTCCTGATTTCAGAAATACCTAATTTATAAAGATTTTCCAGACTTTCCCAGCACCAGGGAGCATACTATTAGGTGTACAATTTTGTATAATTTTTATGCCTATGGCTTAACGGGTTTGGGGGTTGTGAACGGGGGCAGGAGGGTTATAATGGCTAGATGTTATGCTAGGGCAATGGGATGTAAGGTTTTTTTAAGAATTTTTTTATTATCTTTTTTTATATATTTTTTTTTAATTTTTTTTTTATTTTAATTGTTTTAAATTTTTTTGTATTTTTTAAATTTTTTTTTTACACAGTAATGGTAGGAGGTCCTCCTAGGGACCTCCTGAACATGCCAGTGATGTCACAGTGACATCACAGCTTACATTATAAAATTTTTTTGTATTATTTATATTATTATTTT
Source organism: Spea bombifrons (assembly GCF_027358695.1). Classification (NCBI taxonomy): domain Eukaryota; kingdom Metazoa; phylum Chordata; class Amphibia; order Anura; family Pelobatidae; genus Spea; species Spea bombifrons. The sequence goes on along the minus strand of NC_071087.1, from coordinate 133,609,013 downwards.
AATGATTTTTTTAATATTATTTTTTAAATGAATTTACTTTTTTTTTTTCAGCTTTTCTCTTACAGGACGGGAGGGGGAGTGAGAGAGATGGTCTTTCACTCCCCTCCCCGCGATCCCCCTGCACCGATCACACTGTGATCTCTATGCAGGTCCTCACAGACCTGCATAGAGATCCTAGCGTCTCTGTGCCTCATCGGAGGGCAGGATATCCCCGCAGGGGATATCCTGTCCTCCGATGACCTTCCGGGTTACGTCAGCAGTGACGCAACCCGGAAGGGAATGCCCGATCGCGCGTTTGCAACTGCGCGATCGGGCAGTTTACCGGTAACAGCTTACCGGCTTTCATGCCGGAAGCTGTTACAGGCGATCGGACAGCAGAAAGCCGGCAAAGCCGGCTTCTGCTGTCAGTGGGGAGTCCAGGCTGTCAAACGACAGCCTGGTCTCCCGTGCAGCGGCAGGGATGTGTCCCTGACGCTGCACGAAGGGCTGGACGTACCGGGACGTCCATAGGGGTTTCTTTGTGGGCGTTTTTTGGACGTCCCGGTACGTCTATAGGTGAATGAAGGGGTTAAAATATGAGCCAGTGGTATGTTAAAAAAACACCTTGTATATAGCTGGTAATAAAACACTACATATGTCATTAACAGCAGATTGGGGACAGTTTCAAAGGCCCAGTGCATTCTTCCCTAGCGACAGCATTCAACAAAGTGTTCAGCATCTGGAAATTGCCTATTCATTCTTGCTAGTCCAGTCCCATTTAATTCCCAGAGAGATACAGAACTGTGGTTTACTAGGCCTTGGAATATCCCAGTTTAGGCTACCCTGAGTGCTGTCTCTTCAAGCCATCGACAAGCCATCTGGGCACAGTTCCAAGGGTTGCCCAAGACTGTTTTGAGGAGTTGGGAAAGTAGTAGGCATTGTTAAATACCATTCCGCCTGTCCAGAGAAAGAGAGAAGTGCCCCCAGAGACCTCGGGAAGCACCACTTCACCTAGACTCCTGTTCAAACACAGAGAGCTCCCATGTATGTGGTTCACTGCTTTTGAAGTGGATCAGACTTATGCTAGTATAGTTCAACTATATACCAATTAATATAAGGATTACTTTAAGATCCCCTACCTGTCTTAGTAACACTGGCACTCGGTATTTTAGTGCCTTGTATCTTATGTTGGTTGTAAAGGATATTACAGACATTCTGCCTTTAATATCCCATCTTATTTCAGATACTTTACCTTTCATTACTTACGACACTGTGATAAACAAGCCACTTTACAACATACAAATTTGTCTACACCATGAAAATTTGTCAGCAGTTTTACAGAACCTTTATGCTTTTATTTTGCTAGAGGTTCTAGATATCTCAAGTGTAGGGCCTCATAGCTTCTAGTACATAGCTGCATGTTATAATAATAATAATAAGGGGGAATTAAGAAACTACATAATTTCAGAAGCATCCTGGGGACTTGTCAATGTATGTTTCTTTCATCATCATTAACATAATTAACATAACTAACTTTGTACCTTCTAGTTTTTTAAATAAAATATTTTGGTAGAATGAATTTATCTAATGAACCTTTACAGACCAATCTAAAGGAGTGCGTTCTGGTTCCAACAAACATGACAAATAAGATCACTGGGGCGGCTGTGCCAGTGATACTGTCTGGTGTTTTTCTACAGATAAACCTTTTTTTCCCATTCTGCAAAGTGATATGTCACATTTTGTTCTGTATATTTTTAGGTCATGCATCAATAGGTGGCTATAATATCATTGCGACATTTGCAAGGTGTTGCTTTTCTCCATAGAAAGAAAAACATATCCTCTAATTGATAGGAATATTGTTCCTTTAGAAACCTTATTGAAGAGTATATTGTGCTTCCTATTGGAACACATTTATCATTGGATATCTAGAGTACCACCAATTATTCATTTTTGTTCAGATGATGCTGTATAAAAGCATCAGTCCTTTAAGCTGTCTCACCGTTTAGGGTACTTATTTACCAATTAGAAAGAAATTTGTGTCCTGGATAAAAGGGCCGATACGGTAACCCCAGGAGAGACTTAAATATATGTCCAATTTGAACATTTAGGATCTCTAAATGAGTATAATTTAAAGGGGCAGCGGTGAGTCACACCATGTTCCGCTCGAAGAACCCTCCGTCTTCACCCTTGCTCATGGCAGTACCTGATTTTACTTTCTTGGCTAAAGCTTGCAGGGAAATATGAGCTCCTAGGTGTGGGTATCACAGCCTGTTCATCACATTGGTAAGTTCTATAAACCATAAAACAAAAAATATTTACTTCTTGCTGGATAATTTCTTAACCCTTTACGTGATGCACATTGAGCCAAAGAGCCTTGAGAAGCCACTGCCACCTAGAGGGTTAAAATGCAGAGACCAGATCCTATTTTAAAGCTGAAAGCATCGTCTTCATCCATGAACACAATCACTTTCTTACTCCCTGAAAGAAAAAAAAAAGTACCAGCTGACATTATGTATTAACCTATTTAGAAGACAAACGTGTCAGATGATGTTAAAATGAAGGAAAATGTACAAGCTGGGATGGGGAGTCTGACACATTTAATACGATTAATATGCATGGATTATTTAAACATTGCCTGATGCAGGAGTGCACAGAGCGCTCAATTGACCGAGTTTTTCTATTATGAGCAAGACACAGTGCTGGTAGCCTGGATATAAAAATTAATCATCTGATGCAATGGACAGATGGATACCTTAAAAACTGCATGCTAATTAATTTGATTATGCATTTAGAGTACATTTGTAGTTTTTCTTAATATAAGTTCATTTAGATGCTGATTGCTAAGTGTCCAACTAAACTGTTTCTCTTTAACATAGCCCATTGGCTGCCGACTGTAAACGCTTTTTGGTTATCCCCTACGCAGAATGTCAGCATTGAAATCAGCTGTCATTGCCGTCGCAGCTACTTGTTCAATTTGCAATTTGATGGTTTTTCTTTTATCAACTAGTCATGTTCTATTTATCTGTGTTCATAGTCTTGTTCACCTGCTTCGTAAAAGACAATATTGATGAAGCTTGTTGTCTAGAAAGGTTATGCAGTCGTTGCAGTGCTCTCCACGTGGCCGCCATTGTTTATGATGTTGTGGGCATATAAGGAAGAATTATTTTTAATTCCAGTTATTGGAATATAATGGAAAATAACATGTTTATTTAACTACATTATTAACACTTGGTACTGATCAGTTCAAAACCAAACAAGTGTTTCCCAGCTATATTATTGATAGGCTATACATTATGGTTTAGTTTTTATTTTTTCAGGATACAATTTCGCCTTTACCTCGCTGCTTATAAATCAAAGAGAATGATCTCCAAGAAAGATCCAAGGAAGAACTTACTTTCTAACCCCTGCCACCCATGATTTTTTCAATAAAAGGAGCTAGGCAGGTGTGTGTAGCTGTTATGAAGTGTGGTACATCATTTAAAATAATCATCCATGTTCTTGTGTTCTGGGTTCTGTCTATGAAAACTAATAGTTAACATAACACCTTTCCAATTATTATTTTCGAGCAAACAAATTATACTTTGCTTACTATACCAGATATAGCCACTATTAAACACAGTGCATGGCCTGGACTCCCTCTGACACGTTTTAATGACAATTTGTCACAGCAGGAACTGATACCTCTGTTCCATGTTCTCTGTGGTGTAGACAATCATTCTAATTTAGTGAATGTCTGTGCCCAAAGATCGAGTGAAATCCTGTCTCAATCCCCCAAGGCTTGAGGGCTCTTTTTAGGGTACTTTTTTTAACCCATATTAATGACCACACTTACATGTTTTGTGGGTTTTTTAACCCCTGTATTGTTTAATCGTTTGAATTTGATGAGTTTATCTGCCATGTGCTTTGGAATAAAAGAAGGAGCATTCAAATAAAATTCTCAGACTATTTGCTGTTGCTGCTAATCAGCACTGCCAGAGGTTTTGGAATACTTACTTCTGCTGCCAATCAACACCACTAGTGGTTTTCATGGTCTCCTATATAAGAAGAATGTTCTTATCTAAGTGTTACCTCATCTATAAGATTTATATTTATTATTTTTTGTTTCTTTTTAACCAACTAATTGTACCCCGGCTTGATGCTGTACTATAATTACAAAATTGCAGTGCTGTCACTTGGGATTGAAATAAATTCTATGTTGCTCCATAACTGTAAAAGCTTGCTAGCCAGCAATATCTCATATACATAATTAAATTGCTTTGCGGAATTAGACGACGCAAACTTAAGTCCACATGCCCTTAATGTTATACATTCATAAGTTAAGAATATTTTATTTTATTAAAGTGAACCTGCCTTTGCATAATTATTATGGATCTACCGTTTTCACCCAATCTTCATTTTATAGTTCTATAAACTGAATAAACATAATGTATTTACAGAGTTTTTAGATTAATCTTAAAGGGTTTTAACAAAGTACCAGAGAGATGTTTATTTAAAAAGAAGAGAAATGTTAGAACAAGAGGGCATAGTCTAAAACTGGATGTTTAGGTATATTGTAAAGAGGTTTTCTTTTACTGAGAGTGTGGTATATAAAGCATCCTCATATCAGAAATGATCGAGGCTAATACATTAAGGGAATTTAAACATCTATGGAATAGGCATAGGCCTATCCTGAATCTAAGACAAAACCGACGACTGATTTAGCTACATGACCAATCTTAGATTTCAGTTCACCCAAAGCAGGCACAGTGCAATTGTCTGAAAGGAATTCATAGTTCTGGCACAACCGAGGAGCATTACTACTTAATCAAAGTAATCGAAAAATCCAAACAAATAATAGGTATGCATGCTCACATTTTTGAGCAGGGGATTTTATTATAAACCTCTAGAGCAATTCTAGTTTCATATATCATTGTACAGCAGTTGTTTATCTATATTAATGTCTGTATGTTTTCCTCATTCATAAACATGCCCAGTGCTCACACTTACAGGTGATTAACAATGGTTTGTTACATCATTACCCTGGCCTAATGGGAATTGCATCAAGAATGGATGATTTAGCAAGCAAAGGACCTTTAAGCGTTCATATGAAAAGGAACAGTCAGTATGCTCTATCACATCTCAAATTGTCCATGGTTGCGGGTTCTTAACTAGAAGGCTGGAGAGTGTAAAATTGATAAATGATCCTATGCACTTCCTCCTTTAACTATATATAACCCAATACTAGAAAATTCGAGACAAATAATGGTGTGTAAATTGAGCCGAGAAGAGTCCCTTTTTTTGCTCACTGTAGAGAGACAGGGAGAGAGGTAAGGCGCCGTACCACCCATTTCAGTGGGGGAAGACATAGGCTTACCTCGAGCAGATAACTCCAGGCACGAGCAGACTACCTCCACAGTACATACATAGATTTCAGACTGGGATCCACGGGCCAGGCCAATTTGCATGAATTCTTCTGCAGTTGGTGACATTGTCATAGGAGGAATAGAAAGGGCCCTTCGGAGGAAAGGTCTGATAGGAGTGGTACGTCCAGCTGGGTGACTATGTGAATCACCCCCTCAAGTGTGTCGGGGGCCTCCACAAGATCTTGTTCGTCTTTTCGGGATTCTGACAATCCCAGTGCTGACTTGTTCCATCGTGTTTGCACTGCTACTCCCCGGACCCGATGATGTACTCCTCCACTGGGTTACGCCCTTGTTTGCGAGAACTGATAGTTGATTCAGCCAGATACCTTGTGGGGGTCTTTATACAGGATATCCATTGCCTTACAGAAAAAAGTCACCGATTCCAGAGCAGGGTGGTTGGTATGCATGAGGTTATCCATTTAATGTATAAACTCATTTCCCACTGCTTCCATACACATTATCATTATTTTACTTTAAAGCTGTGATATATTCACGCCAAGCAAACATTCTTAGCTCCTACAAAACGGGGACATCAGAATGACACTTTGTAGATGGCATTGGTCATGTTTAAGCCTTGCTTGTCAATCATGGCCTGGTCATCAGGTCCATGTTTCAGATCCAGAAAATATCTAATTGTTATACATAAAATAGAGGGAATCAATGTATCAATGTATTAAAGCGTTGTTTGGGTAGTCGACAGTACGTAAAAGACAGATCTAAGATCTGAACATTGTTTACAAGTAAACATTGTGCTAATGAAAAGGACAAAACAGATGATGTATGACAAATATGACAAAAGAGCTAATCCGATAAAAGGATATATTGAGGATAGCATTTCTGGTAGGAAAACAGTAAAAAGGAAACAATGAACGAACATCAATATGGTATATTCTTGTTGTGTTACTTTTGCATTTCCAGTACCTCCCTCATTGCAAACATACAAAAAATAACCTAATTTTAACTATAAAAAAAATACATGAGGTCTGTGAAGCTGTTTCGCAAAGCTTACACAATATCTCCTTAATTGTAATCTACATGTGATATTCCTGATTAGAGACTTTGCCTAAAGGATCTTTGTTCTTTGATATTTGTTGATTGTAGTGCATGCAAATTACATTGCAATCTTTATTTAACAGGCACATAAAATGTATACTGATTGCTAAGTTATTATCCTATTCATTTTTATGACGTATGTTTCAGCATATTTATATCTGAGAGGCATATTTACAAACATGTCAATCAGCTAACATCCATGCTAAAACACTCGTAGGTTAATGAGTAATGGGTAGGAGTACCTATTAACTGATGTCCCTCTTGAAATGCCCCATATCAAAATAGAATGTTTAATAGATGTTCACTTCTTACTAATTATAGTTTTTCCGTATCAAATATGGGAGCACTTGATAATGTAATGTAAAATATTTCCGTGACACTTGCTCCCCAGTAAAGCCGTGACAGTTTCTTACAAAATTAAATTTAAGCTGCATTTCCAGAGTGTTTCTTTATAAAAAAAAAAATCCCACAGAGCTGTGTGAGGCTAGCGTGCCAGTGAAGGTAGATCACGGATGGGGTCAATTGTGAACCAAGCTGCTAGGGAGTATGGACTTGACGTTTTCCATTACATTGGTGAAATCTGGTTCTCCCTATCAGAATAAGTACATGTTTTAATATAATAAGCATATGATACGATGCATCCGTCTCCTTAACTTTTTATTTCTTTGAATCTTAAATCATTTATTTCACATTTTAAAAGTATCCTTTTTTGTCACTACACCCGGCATTATCCCAATTCCTGTTGTTTATAAACTTGTGTGCGTGGATCCTGGCTGTATCCTAGGTTTTGCCATTCATACCTCTGAAGGCCCTGTTTCAGAGGGACAGTCCCTACTTTGGGCTGAAATCCCACTGTTCCTGTTTGGGACCCAACATTCACTGTTCCTCCTTTTGATGAGCACAACATATTTGGTGGATATAAGTAGAGCATTCAGGTCTAAACTTCACAGCAGACTGAATTGTGAAGAACAATTACACCATTGTTGACACATCATTTCTGATTGGTTATCAGAAATCCCACTATGTTTTTTTTGTGAATGCAATCTTGATTTCAATAAGGCTTTTTTTTTTTGCAATAAAACACCTTTTTGCTTTGTAAATTACTGATATCACACATTTGTTACATTTACATTATGAATATCTGATATACGGTTCTCATTGCACATTGGTAACTAATACAATCAGTAATAAGTAGTCTAATTCAATTAACCTACCCGTAATGTTTATGTATCCAGCACCAATGATGGACACTTCTTAAAATTTTGTTTTCACAGGGGACGGTCAAATTGTGTTGACATGTTTTCCTTGAGAAATACTGTGCTACCCTCTGATCAGAGCTATAGATTTTCTTTTACTGGAAAGCCTGAAATACTTCTTGGTGGTACTTAAAAAATGGTTAGAGCTCCTTCTGTTTATTATTATTATTAACAACATTAGCCTTTATTGAGACTTGTGAGGTTAGGGGTCCTGGAACCTTTTTAATGGCTAAAGTATTTGAAGCTTAATGATGCTTTTGATCTTAAGTATTCATTATCTTTAATTTCCTGTTGAAAGTATTTATCCAATCCATATAACATTATTTATATATAGTAAGTATGTATATATGTGTATATATATATATATATATATATATATATATATATATATATAAAGTCCAAAAATAATTACCGGCACTCCAGGGACTTTGCAAATGACCACACAAACAACTTCGGTTTTTAAGTCAACGTTTCAGTCTTGTTTATTACAGACTTTCATATATATATATTGCTTTGCAGTGCTAACAGCAATGTAGGAAAGCACTAAAACATTAGTTCCTGGTCCTTGGTGATTAAAGCAGTGCCACAAGAAGGGGTAGCATAGTAGTCACATAAAGGGAGACTTCTACCCTAATAAAGCAATACGTATGTACATAATAAATACTTAATGCTTTATGTTAAGTTCTTTTAAATAGTTCATTTTACTTTCCCTTCTGTTCAACATAAATACTCATCTATTCATGATCCTCTTGAACTCTTCTATCTTCTTCTCACAACTTGGTAGAATACTCTAGCTCTGAAGAATGTCTTTGCATAAATAGGGAGGCCCCAAATGCCTTACAACATACAAAAAATACTGAAGCAACTTCCTGACAAAAAGGCTGCAAAATAGGGCTCACTCTAGGAGCGTCTAATGGCAGCGAAAGATGTCATTGCCTGGTCTGAGTTGATGTCCGGCTGGTAAAGGCAACACCAAAACTCTATAAAGATAGAAGAAACAACCACCTGTGCGCACGGAGGGAACCAGGAGAAAAGGCCAAGCCATTGTTCTTTGGTTCATGTTCATTATGTTAAGCTCGATGCATTAAATCTTTCACGTGGTCAAGACAATTAACAACTGCCAAACAGAATGGTAGAAAGGGTCTGTCCTGTTAAAAGAACTCTTCATATACCTTGTTACCTTCTCATTTATCATGTTTTTCCCCATTCGATAGTTCCGGTAAAGCAAGAAAGTGCAATACAAAGTTTGCAATTATCCAACAGTATTTCAATGAGCTCAGGGACATGTAACATAATATAAGAACCACAATTTTGCTTCCAGTGGAAGATGCATCAGAGATTTATGCAATTGTACAATTTCAGCAGAAAATAATAGTGTGGAACTGATTTAGGTGCTAGCACATTGATTAAGTAAAGTATCCTTTTCATACCCAGGCAAGTGTAGGGTAATAAATAGCAGACTGATGGTAGTAATATAGAGCCTAAGATGTCTTTTTTTCCTTCCTTAAAGACCAAAAAATAGAGTGTGGAAATAAAACAGCATTTTCTTTCCTTTGAGAGTAAGTCTCACAAAATTACAAGAACAATTTGAATTAGTTCAGCTTCATATAATACATATCTCTATTGGGAATGGCATCCCAAAGAATGCAACCTTCAGAATTAATTGGAATTGTTTTTATAAAATAATGCTTGTTCACTAAATGACCAGTATCTTTGTGTATGTGCACACAAATGTTGTGTGTTTGATTTGTAGAATTACCATTGGTTACATTTCTACAAACACTGAGAACCAATACGACTCAAACAATATTGCCTTGTTCCAATCTATCGGCATATTGCCATTTTTTTTTTTTTTTTTTGCAAACCATTTTGGTTTATTTAATAAATACTTCCATACGTCATGAATTTTAGAAATAATCCCCCTTTTTAATTTGTGCACAAATTTTATTACATTTAGTATAACCTTATATATATAAATGTATACTTGCATTTAGTAAATAGATTATATTCTAATTGATGTAGCTTAATACATCCTCAGGGTTAAAGAAAGCAATTCTGCTTTTCCGATAGATAAAGATTTAAGGAGAGATAGGTATAATCCCAAACCCTTATATATATCATTCTATCTGTAAGTAAATGTACTGTTGATTTAATAAAAGATAGCTTCACTTGTGACAGTCTCTTTCCTTCTTGTGCTGATTTAAACGGGGAACTGTAAATGAAATGCCGGAATGCTGAAAACACATGTAATCCCTTCTGCTTTTCAATAATTCACACAGCAGCCTGCATGTAGAAACAGCTTGGTAACTCTTTCCGCCCTGGTAACCTTTGCCACGATGTGGCTGATTTCCCCAAATGATGCAGAAAAAAAAGAAACGACGAATGCAACTATTATACAGATAAAAGCAAACTAAATGGAACTAGGTGTAATGTTTTCTATTTCTCACTCACATGAGGATTGCTTACACAGTTGGCTAGTGTAAGCAAAAAGCACAACACACACATATAAATCAAATTCTCCTTGGTGGTTGCAAGCAATCATTTTATCCTACCTACTTAATTATCACCTCTCAGCCCAGACTGGAAGTGTAGCTGTGTCAAGGGGTCTAAGATCTGTTTCTTCATTGTCCTCCAAGGCATATAGTAACTGTCTTAGTGGCCATTACAAAAAAATTAATAAATAATGGTGTTTAGAGGTAGAATTAGTATACTGTTATTATTTGCCTTAGGTTTCCACTAGCATGACAAGGGATAATTTTACTTTAGCCCCAGGAGACTGTACCACTGGTCATTTATGTTAAATCTTTGTATTCTTGGTCTATTTTTGTTTTTATATTGCGGAATTGACGATATTATTCCTTACAAGGACATGCAGTGTTAAAGGTAATGTGTTGTTAATAATTTACAGCGTGATAGAGAATACAATAAGTCTGTCTCTGTCTGAAAGCTTGGAAATGTTATAATAAAAAATGTATAACATTTATTAAAAAGTCTTTATTTATGTCCCTTTGGTTTCACAATGGTGTAAACATTCTGTGAGTAAGACTTTGGGAGACTGTCCCGGGAATGAGGTTGATTAAGGGATTTGTGGTAGAAACTAAAATGTATATCTACAACAATTTTGCTTTCTGAAATGATAAAGTCAAGCAGCTGTCACAAAGGGAAACTGGGTAAATCACCTTAACATGCCCGTCCTCTGTCTTCCTTGGGTAATAGAAAGAAATGCATTCAAGGTAAAACAAGATTTTAAAGGCTAAAATACATAAAACAACATTAAGAATTAAAAAGCAAATAAAAATGGCCTGTATTTGAGAGACATTTTTTTTCTGGTGTATTCTCACAGATTATCTAGGAGCATGCCTGCAAAGTACCCGGGCATTTAGGTTATAAAGCATCATTTTATTAGTTTTAGAACATAACATTATCCCCTTTAGCCTTGCCTGTTTTGAAGGTGGTTTAAGCAGCCAAAAAAAGATCAGTATTAGTTACATTTACAAAAAAGAACTAATAGAATTTTGCCTTAAAAGACATACTGTTCTTAACATCCTTAACATCCGCTGTAGTCCGACCACAGGTAACACGGGATAATGTATAGGTAAATTAGTTGGTTCTCAAGACAAATTCCACCAAAATGACACAATTGTGAACCAAACAACTGAGGAAAAGGTAGCAAACAAGAAACTCTATTGGGAACTCTCCAAACTATGTACGGTGGTACCTTTATAGCTGATGCTTGGTGCTCCTATCATGATTTGATTTTTGAGACACATACCTTTTTCTGAAGTTGTATGTAAATAATATGTATTTATGTAACTTCCTCAATGTATACGCTAGCTCTAAGAAACAGAGCTATTTGCTCTAGATCCACATCTTTACATAAAGTTCCTAAAACCAGCCTCGGGTGAAATAAGAAGAGACAAGAATGGTCCTCGTTTAAATGAAGAGTTCCATTTAAATTGTCCAATCCCCTTCTCTTCCATTCCATAACCATGTCATATACATGGGCACACAGTTCTATACATTATATCAAGTGCAACATTAGATAACAAAGGGTTAAATATGAGATTGTTTTAGAAAGGCACAAAAAAAGATTGATATTGATTTTTGCCACAAATCCAGAATATATTATTTTGGATTATGAAAATTTTTTTCCCTACATTATTACAAATAGTATATAGTGCTTTATTAAATAGAAGTATGCAAAAACATTTAACAAAATCAGATAACCCTGGTGTGATAAATCAGAGCATTAATCGGCTGTGGCAGTTATATATTATGAGATACTACAGCCAATGCTGTAAGCTGTCTCTCTACAATAATACGACTTGCTTCTGGAGATTATGTGTACATTATAATGTCCGATAAAAATGGAACAATTTTAAATATCAGTTTTTATACTAACCAGAACAATGTCATTTTGTTATGTAGTATGTAACATAATGTGGTTTATATAGCATCTTATACATATGGAAAATAAAGTAGATTGTTTATGTATTACAGACAATAACCTGTATAGCCCTCAGTCAGGGCTAAACTAGGATTTATAAACATTTTTTTAAAATTTTTCTTTGCAAAATGAAAATATTCTTGTAATCACCATCACCATTGTAAACACCATATCATCGAAATTGTATATTAATGGTAATGTTGTTAAATTGCAATAAGTAAAACAAATTCATAGAATGATAAAAGCCATTCCCCACAGTTAGTGTTGTGAAACTCTGTCCTCGAGGGCTTAAATCTGTATATCTTTATTTATCTATAGGCTTACATTATACGTGGCTGAGCTTTCTGTTAAGTGTTATTTTGAAAACCTGGTGAATGCAGACCGCAGGGAGTTCAATACCTTTGTGTTTGTTTGTTGTAGAAATGCATTGTGAATCAAATCCAGTATTATTTATGTGCTGTGGATTTACTTAAATCCTACTTTTTTGGGTTTATTTTTTAACAATATGGGAAAGAATGATGAGGATAATGAGGAGTAAACCATTGTTTACATATTTATATGCAGTATGTATTAAAACTCAGATTTTAAGAAGAAAATCTTAAATTCTGTTTGCATAATTATTCATTTCTGTTTAGCTGTTTTTGCTTTGGTACTATTTCAGACATTTTTTGTTAGTTGGGTGGAGGAGAGAACTTTAGGACACAAAATTGAAGTGTGAGGAACTTCAGGGCAGGACATTTTAGTTATGTGAGTGAAATAATTCGGAGACATGTTGGTGTCCCTTTATTTTAAGCCAAATGTTTCCAAAAGGTTTTACTGGTTGTGAAACAAAAATTATAAGACATAAAGAGTTTTGATTTGATAAAAATATTTTGCTAAAAACTTTAGATGCAACACCTTCCCTTAGAGTGAAAATGATGCCTCACCTCTTTTAGCATTATTCATTATTCATCATTCATTTAGCAAATGCATTAGTTAAAACTACCTGTAGCCTGTTTTTTTTGCAGTCAATATAATTGTTTTCTATAGACAGGGATGTTGCAGTGAGACACTTCATCAGAAATGTATGTGTGCATTATACAGCATGACTCCTATCATTACATAGTGAGCCAGGCACATAGTAGTACAGCATTGCTCCTATGATTATATAGCAAGCCAGGCATAGACAGTAGTACAGCTTGACTCCTATCATTATATAGTGGGTCAGACGCAGACAGTGGTAGGTACAAACTCTAATGAATAACTCAAAATCATAAAGTGAAAAAGTAAAAAATAAACTTACACATATAAAGAAAAATAGGGTCAAACAATGAAACCAGAGAAGGTATATACACCTTCCCAATAATATTCCCAGCAAATTCACTCCCAAGGTCTGACTGTGTAATGCTCAGAGAAATTGCAAAAAACCCAGCAGTTGCATCTCAGACTCTACAGGACTCAGCATGTTAAATGTTAAAGTTCATATATAGCAAAGGATCACCGGAGCTGCTTATAAATGTGAACTCCACTCTGTAGGTAGCAACAATGAATATACAAAAAGCTCTCAATGAGAGAGACAGGGGAAACAGAGGAGTAGCTACTCACTGGATACAAATGTATCACCCTCAATCCTAAATGAGAAGAAAGTAGAAACATCAGCCAGGATAATAGTCAAAGCAGTTCTTTTCTTTATTTCTGGAAACACCGACAGTTTTTTCCAGAAAAAAAAACGTCCTTATCAAGGTGAAACATTTCCAAGCTTCCAACAGGACAACGATCCGGAGCACTCTAGCAAAGTCCAGACCTTAACCCAATTGAAAAGGTTGTTCTACGAGCTACTGAATCAAAAGGTGTACTTAGTTTTTCGCACATGGCTTCTCTATTTTGGCTTTATTTTTGTAGAATAAATCATGGCACAGTGTAATATGTCATGTGTCATCTGAGGTTGTATTTACCCAATTTTTAGGCCTGCTAAGGAGCAGGTGATTGTTGTTATATCCTGATATGTAAAACCATAAAGAGCATACTTTCTTTTTCACACGACTGTATGCAGCAGATAACTAACAGAAACTGGTAGCATGAATTGGTACACAAAGAGTAGTTCTTCAGATTAGTTCTCATACACTGTGCCGAAACATATGGGCATTAATCTGGAAGCTTATGTTACATTTTACAGTATAACAATTTTAACAAAACCTTTTCATCTATTGCTAAAACATGCCAAACTGATACCCTTTCTGTTTAGAAAGGAAATTAATTAATGGTAAATTATATACACACTAAAATGTTTCATTTTGCAAAAAGTTAAACAAATCCTAGTTTGTTTTTATGTTTTTTTGTATTATGTTATAAGAAACACTTGGATGCCTGGCCTTTTAGGTCCACTGGATCTTTTTGGAAAATAATGTCCATTTCAGGAAGTCTGATATTGGGGGGAAATCATTGTAGGAATCAAACTTGTTTTTCCCATAGAATGTAGCAAATAAATTAATTGAACAGTTACTTTTTCCTTTAGAAAAATATGACAAATTTGGTTTGCAGTTCCCACTTGGAGTCTGGGGTATGTTAACACAATTTCAGTCTGACAGATTGTTACAGCTGAGGAAAAAAAGGCTCATAAGTAAAAAGCGAAGGATATTTTTTACAAGCCTCAAGATAGAAGTGATTCAATTTAGTTATCATTTTTTACCACGTTGATAGCAGGTATGAAACCAATCATCTGGAAATCATATCTGCAGAAAGCAAAAAATACATGGCTGTTTGTAACAAAATGCAATATTTGTTGAAATTACATAAATCTGACTTTAGAATGTGTGTAGGTACTACATACTGATTTTGGAAACTTGTTAAAAATACCCGCATACAAAGTGCATTGATCGATGCTACATAGTATATTGCATTAGTTCTCATTATTATTATTATTATTGCCTTTTATTTATTAAGTGCCAACAAATTACACAGAGCTGTACAATTTCATTGGGGCAGTTAACACATACATAACATATGCATTAATACATACAGATACATAAGGAGTTGAGAACCCTGCCCGTGAGCTGCCATCTAGCCTTATGGTACTTTATACACAAAGATCCTGGCTTTGAGGGCCCTGCTTGTGAGGTTACAATCTAAGGGAGTAGTATTGGTTATTGAAACAAAAGAAGAGGTGAAAAGAGAGAGAGTAGTAGCTCCCTTGTAGCAGTAATTAGGGCTATGTATTTTCAGGATGTAAAAGAGGGTGTATAAATAAAATGAACAAAGAGATGGGTTTGTGCTTGGTTTCAGATGGTGGTTTGCGCAAGAGAAGATAGTTTTAGGTTAGAAAAATTGGGGGGTTATGGCTGTAGGAGACCAGATGGGGAGAGGATTAAGACAAAAGAATTAACTTTTCAAAGGTAAACAACAGTTGGCCAAAAAAGAAACAATGTCTCCAAGCGTTTTGATTCTTGCAAGGGCCGTTCTATAGATGGTAGTTTGCAGAGGGCTTGGGATGTTTCAGGAAAGCTACAAGAGGGGGAAAGATCTATATGTCAAAAATCAGCTAAAGATCCCTTTAACAAATTCAAGTGCAGTTCTCTCATGTTTGCTGGGTATGAGTGAATCAGTGTTCTACAGCCCTTAAAAATTCATAGCAAGGGGTAAACAATGTAAAGTATGCAAATAAAATTGTGTAATTAAAATTATAAATGCTTTACTCAGTTATGTAAATAGCTATTAGGTCAAAAAATCATAAAGAAGTCTTGATGAAGCTATACAAAACTCTCCAATTTTCTTTTAGGGTCCAAAATTTAAATGTCATGAATAAATGAAAGTTGAAGTGGAAATGCTAACGAGATAATTAAGTACACAGAAGGTCAATGTACCATTTGTTAACAGTGTGAAAAATAGCAGATTTCTATTCAAATCTAAAATCCATTAGTGCATTTGTAAATTAGGATTCATACTTCATGGATAACAGGGCATGATTGTAAATAATAGTTCCCACAGCCCACCTGTGATTTCACTGGGTTTTGACTGTAGTACAGCTATTGTTTAATAACCCGATGGTGCTGGGCACTTTACAGCCCTTGGGTGGCTGATTACTTACTGTTCTGTTTCTGCTCTGGGAGAGAGTCTGGGCGCTCTCCCTCTGCTGTGTGATACTAGCGTTGGGCCTCTCTGTTTGCTGGCCCCATTTTATGCTTGTTTGGGCCTCCCAGTCTACAGGACACCTGTTTGAGAACTGCCTGCCGTCGACCGGTTTGGGCATATGCTAGGACCTGACAGTCTACAGTTGACCGGTCTGTCAGCTATATTGCCCCTATTGCCCAGCTGTACACAGGATGTCCTCAGACAAGTATGTTATCCAAAGAGTCTTTTGTTTTTAAGAAGGCTATGTCTAGACCAAGTGTCCATCTTGTTGGAAATATGAAGCTATATTGTCTGACACCAGCAGAAAACTTTGTTTTGGTTCTTCCTTGTGAGGAACCTGGTTCGTCTGCAGCTGAGTCAGTTTTTTTCTGCGGACGAAATAAATACGCTGGGAGCAGTTAGATCCATGTTGGAATCAGAAGAGGATAAGAGTGTCTTCCAGGAGGCTGTTAGAAAACATTTTTTCCAGTGCATGATGCTCTTTGCAGCATAATCCAGAGAAGAAACCACCAGTCTCTAGAGGGTGTCGTTCCTCTGGTGGACTCCTGTTAGAAAAATGCTTATGTTATTATAAATATTATTGCTGACAAGGACAGTAGAAAATGTCTAGTCTATGATATATCACGAGTTGCGCCAACATATCTACTAAGAGGCGTAACCTGCTTAAAAAGTAACCAATCAGAATGATGCATGCAATTAGAAGCAGATAAGAAGTATAAGAAGTTATATAAACCATGTAATCCAAATACGTAATTAGACAACACTTCGGCTTTTGTGTGTTGTGTGCCTTGTCTCGATTATGCGCATAATCTAAATAAAGAAAAAACTTTTTCTGAGGAGAATTCGACCATTAATTCAACCAACAACTCCGTTTTCAGATCCCATGGACCATAAAATACAAAGGGCTGCCATGAAAGCTTTTCACCTGCAGCAGCTAGATTCAGACCAGGCATTGCTGTGGCATCTGTGGCCGGATCAGTCAGATATATCCATACAATATAACTAGGCAAGTTAATGTGGACTCTGCTTGGCAAGACTCACTTATAGACATTTTGATCATCTGTTCGTCATAGACCCACAACTCACTTGCATCATAACTTGGTTTACAGAAATGGTTAACTCTGTAATGTGAAACAATGCATTTGTTGTTCAAGGAAACATAATTTTGATTCATGGTGTGTGGCTTTTTTTTTTTGCCCATCTGTTGTAGGTACATGGTTACTAAAGCAACATTCATGCACATGACTGGCTGTGTATTTTTGGAAACATTGCCAGCTGTTTTATGGAAGTCCAAATACGGTTTACTGCATCCTGTACATTGTCAAACCTGACCCTCTCTCCCTACAAAAACATACCACAGAACAGGCTACAGTGCCATTAATCATTTATATGAAAACCTGAATCAGTTTGAGTCATAAGACCTTTTATATTCTTATGACACTAAAACAAAACACGTAGTCAGTAGATCTACACATTGTCTTAGTCACTTTGGCAGCAGTTCAGAAAATATTTTATGTATATACATTACACTGTCTGCCATTCTTAAGAAAAACTGTCCCAATTTCCAGGCACTGTCTTACCCAGCTTCCCTTTGTCCCTGTTTGGGGGTCCACTCCTACCTTGCATTTGGCAACTATTACCTCTAGAAAGCTCCAGCACTGGCTCTGGTGTGATATCCAGGTGGTCTAGTGAAACCCCCTTTCTGTGTGCATTGATTTCACAGGGAGCCCTTTCCTGCCAGTGATTGGCTGTCATCATCGGTGGGGCTATTTGGCACAGTAGACTATACCTTTTATCTCCCATTATTCCTGAGTATACTCTATACAGTGCATTCAAATTGTAAAATCGGGATACCTGTGTTGGGGTGAGTCTATGGATTTTACAACTTCATGGGCCAGTAAGGAGGGGTCAAAGAAACTACCTACGTAGTGCTTGATCTCTACTGCCTGTAAAAACATGGCAGAATGGTAGCTATGCCTGAAAATTGGTTAAAAAAAAAACAAAAACAAAAAAAAAAAAAAACAAGGACTCACAGGAGGTATGTCACTGACACAAAAGTAAAAAAATTCTTCTGAATATCTGTTAGAATATATGTGTTCTAGTACAAGGAGGAGTCCATTTTTAAGGTCTGCCTGCTTTTTAAACTAATTTTATCGCATCCAATTCTTAAAGTCATGATATGGTTGAAGATGATATAATTCTTGTACTGCATTTGACAGATGTCAAGGCATGGTTGGGTTAAAATGAAAGTGACATACAGTTGATTGACTTACCTGTGCCATAACACAGATTTCCTTTTAATGTTATCCTCTAAAGGTCACAGTAGATTACAGTCAGAAACCAGAAACATTAAATACATGTACTCCAGAACCTAAAGCCAGGCTTTTACACAGCAGGAATACTTGGTAATGCATGCTTAATGTATTGATATATATATATATATATATATATATATATATATGGGTTCTTGTAACTTTCTCATCCAGCTTTTTAGTTTAGGAACAAGTTTCCAGGTATTGCTACATTAACATACGTCCACTTGATGGTGAGCTAATGCATTATTGAATGTGCATAATTCAACGTCCTATAAAATGTTGCTGAGCAGAGATGCTAGAGCTACATGCACTTACCGACATCTTTTAATCACTACTGCCTGGGACAAGTTTGGGAAAGCATTCTATATTCACTAGGAACACACTTACTTATGTCTAGATATGAAGTATCAAGTAGCTTAGTTTTTATATACAGCGTTTTACATTAGCTAGTTGTGTGTTACAGCTGTATTTCATTTCAGTAACAGGGTTAAATCTGTCTTTAGCTATGAATTATGATTGGAATGTCCTACATATATATTAATGTTTCAATACTAAATCAACTTATGTTATTGTGAATGTTAACAATTGTTTTAGTAACATAGTAAAGAAAATAGAAATATATTCATGGTATTTTGCACAGTTAAAGTTAATGATCTCCGTTGGGTGTTCATTGCAATGTATATAGATTGAAAGTAAGTTCAACATTTTGTGTGGTGGTTTTTTTAGCTTTTATTTCTGTATTTTCTTGCATACCACACGTAAAATAATTCAGAATATATATCAAAATGTGTTCATTAAAAAAAAAACTTTTTATGCACAGTAAGCCCTCACCATAATCAAAACATGTTATCTTTAATGGCTGC
This sequence comes from Spea bombifrons, assembly GCF_027358695.1. Taxonomy (NCBI): domain Eukaryota; kingdom Metazoa; phylum Chordata; class Amphibia; order Anura; family Pelobatidae; genus Spea; species Spea bombifrons. The sequence continues at coordinate 133,589,591 of NC_071087.1, read as the reverse complement.
AGGTGCTTTTTTTATGTGCTTGCCACTTGAAAAATCGTCTAGAATATCTTATTTCACTAAAGCACTCTAAAAACTCCTTATGAAATCCAACACAGACACTTTTTGTAAAAAAAAAAAAAAAAAAAGGCTTCTCACCAAGGGATCTTAAGGTTATTTTGCTGTATAATATTTACCACAAAGCCATTAGTGCTATCACATTGCCCAATATGAATATGTATTTATATATATACACATACATACACACACACACACATTAGTGTGAAAATGTTTTAGGCAGATGAGAAAAATGTAAAGTAAAAATGCCCTAAAAAATAGACATTTAATAGTTAAATTTTCCTCTAACAAAATGCAAAGTGAGTGAGCAGAAGAAAAATCTAAGTTAAATCAATATTTGGTGTGACCATCCTTTGCCTTTAAACAGCACACAGTGTAAAATAGGCTGTTCCTAACATCTTGAAGAACTAACCACAGTTTTTCTGTGAAATCAGGCAGCCCCACTTGTCTCTCTCTTCCTGTAATCCCAGACAGACTCAATGATGTTGGGATCAGATCTCTGTGTGGTATCCATACCATCACTTCCAGAATTGGGTGCAAACCAGATGCCTCCCTGATGGTATTGAATGATGGCTAAATATCTGTACTCCCAGGTATTGAGGAGACCATCAATTCTGACCCAATCCCCAAGTACATTTTAGAAATACAGCCCCAAACATGCAATGATCCTCCACCATGCTTCACATGGAAACACTGCTCTCCAGCCCTTTGGAGAACAAGCTGCCTTCTGCTACATCCGAATATTTCAAATTTTGACTCATCATTCCAATTAATTTAGGTACCACATTGCAAATTATTTATAAGCCTTATATGGGAGGCAGTGCCAAAGTACAAGTAATGACCAGGGTCATTACTTGTACTTTGGCACTGCCTCCCATATAAGGCTTATAAATAATTTGCAATGTTAAAATAGTTGATTGAGAAGGCAATGGTTCAGTGACATGAGACAGGAAGATGTAGTTAATGGTGTATATTTGGAGGAAGCTCTTGTCACTAAGTGGGGTATCTCAGGGATGAGTATTGGGATCCAAACCATTTCAGGATTTATTAGCACTATTAACCGTCTCCATGGTAAGGTGATGATTTGGCAAATGATACAAAGGTCTGCAACAGAGAAAACATTCCTGGTGAAACGAGGCAAAAGTAAAATATTTAAGTAAATTAAAAGAATGGTTGAGTGTGAGGCAACTGTAGTTTGATGTTGATAAATGTAAAATAATGCACTTGGGACCTAAACATTGCAAGGCATAATATAGCATCCAGAACACTGTTCTGTCAGTGACAGCAGAAGACAAGTGCATAGGAGTAATGATTTCTGAAGATTTAAAGTTAAGAAGGCAATACAATAAAGAGTTGGAAAAAGGCAAGCAGTGCCTTGCATTGTATACCTAGAAGTATTGGTACCAGCAGAAAGAGGTGATTTTGCCACTTTACAGATTTCTAGCTAGACCAAACAGACTATTGTGTGTAGTTATAGAGACCCGATCTCCAGAAGGATATTGACTTTTTGGAGGAGGGCTACCAAAATGGTGAAGAAATATAGGGAAACTGAATATGTGTGGCTTGGAGGAAAGAAGAGGGAGGGGAGATGTGATAGAGATTTAACAAAGCTTGTTCCAAAGGAGGAGAGGTGTTATAACAAAACATCATAATCCAAAACCTGAAGATCAGATGTTTCGATGCATTGTAAGGAAGCGTTACTTTACAGATGGGTGATAGATAAATGGAACAGCTGCCTAGCAGAAGCAGTAGAGGCTAATGCATTGAGGGAATTTAAACATGTATGGTGTCGGCTAGCACGAAGGACTGATTTAAGGTCTGAGTTATTAAACCCAGAAATATGGACAGACTAGATGGGCTGAATGGTTCTTATCTGCCATCAAATTCTATGTTTCTATGGCAAGACAAGGTGCCTGAAGGAAACTATTTGTAGTGAAAATAAATGGTTTCATAATTCCCTGGATTGATAATTAGAGGAAATGTAAATTTTTATATATTTTTCCCCATGGCTGAATTTATGTAAAAAATTAGGAACCAAGATAGAATCAATACAAACATGTAGGAGCCAGCAGTAAAATGTTGAGATCTGTGACTACATGGTCGTCTGGATTGTTTACCCCATACTATTCCTACTTTGTTTATTGAACAATTATTTTATTATATGATATATATTTATATACCACATTTACACAATGACTGAAAAGTATTGACCTTAAATTACTGTACATGTATATGTTTTGTGCTAATCCAATCATTCTTTTATTTTTTTAGGATCTGGAAAAAGTGTTCGTGGAATTTAACCACCAGGAGCTGTTGGAGTTCTATAACAAGGTGAGCTTTGTTCACAAAACTGCTTTTCTTTAGACCGTTTTTTTTATTACTGAACCTTTGCCCTATTCTGTCTCACAACTGTGAAATCTGCATGTATAAAGCACATCTGTTAAACTAAATAACTGTACTAGTGTTGCAATTATTAACATATGTACTGCTGGTGCGAAAATTCTTCTTCACATTTCAGTAGTATTATAGTTAATAATATTTACTTTTCCAGTAGCCATTTCATTTGATAGGGCCTTGATCAGTACCTCTTTAATATCATAAAAAATGATCATGTACCAGATAGAGCGATTTTTGTAAAGATAATATCTTTATTGACTTACTGAAATATAATGGATTGCAAGTTTAAAGGGCTGTCTAGGTCTCTTCTTCAGCCACCCGAAGCAGAACAAGATGTGGGCAGTAAAGTTTTTATCTTCAGAGGTGCCTTAGGCCTGACCTACTGCAGCTCCGCCATACTTTGTGATTAGGATCGGGATATGAATGTTAAAGACAAGTGGCACCTGCAAACAGTATGCTATGGGGGGGCTGTGTCTTTTAGACACAGTCCTCATAAGGTAAATGGGCAATTTGGGAGATCAGAGATCTCCTTTGCAATCAGCCCATTGAGCAACCACACACTGGGGAGATAACTCGCCTAGTTGGGTGACCTTGCTGAGAGACTATTGCCCTAGGTATAATCAGCCTGGGCTAGAATATGCCACTGGTTGTGAATACCCCCAAACATTTTAGTTGTCCAAACTAGAACACCTTTGTTGGGAGTGTGGTGTGCAGTTGATTATATCTGTCTGTGGTCTTCAGGTATCAGGCTCCAGTTGCATTGCAGTCTCTATGCGATGGCATTACCCTGACTTACACTTGAAGTTTAGAGAATATTCTCCTCTTAAATTATATGAAAGCAAGTCAATATTACATTACATTACATACATTACGATGCATATTTCACTTTAAGGTGTCTGCCGTCCATAGACGTAAATCAGAAACACATCTGTAATGACTATGTGCGGTGTTTGTCAACAGTATAGCAGAATATAAAAACATGCTTTTACATTTCTTTGGTGGAGCCTGACGGTTTTTCCATCTGCAGATTTTCTGCAATATAATGGCTTAAAACAGAAGCATTGACCCAGAAAGAATTCAAGAGTTTCCCCCCACAGTTATCCACAGAATGCAAGTTTGTTTTTACTATTTTGCAATAGTTTTACAGTGTCTAGGATGCTGTTTACTGTGACCTCCCACCTGAAATCAGACTAATACCCCTATGATCCTCAGCCACCTAAGCATGGTAGATATATATATATATATATATATATATATATATATATATATATATATATATTTATATAGTTTAAGGAATGTTGGCGATGAAATGTCAAGAGTGCAAGTTTCCTACCTGGAGTGGTTTATGATGTTATTGAGCGATTTTAGAATAAACAGCTTAAATTACATAGTTCATTAGGCTGAAAAAAGACATATAGTTTTTCAACTATTCCACAAACCCATATTTGTTTATCCAGAAGAAGGCAAAAATATTTTAAAGGAAAAAAAATCCTTCTTGTCTTCAAGGCACTCAACCTGGAAAAGCATTACCTTATCTTCTCGTGATAACCTGTATGCATTGCATATGTAGAAAAACATCCAACCGTTGAATATATTGATTGAACTGGCCAAAACAATGTCATTTCTTAATGAATAGACAGTTACTACAAGGCTTTGTATTATATGCCATTCACATTAAAATATGTATTCAAGGAGTTCACGAGCAAAGGCTGATGTTTATTCGTATAGGAGATTTTTTTAGTAGAAATTCAGGGCAGATACTTGGGACTTTGATCACCAGTCATTTCAATGGTAATATCAGTTTTTGAACTATATTGACTATTTTCTTGTAAAAATAATTATATATAATTTTCTGCATAGATTGTACACTTAATTTCCTTCTTTACATAGAACCTTAATTTACCTCTCTACGCATAGAAGATTAAGCACAATCAAAGGAGAAAATCTTGTTCTGCATCACGGTACAGCCTCTTCTATAGTGCCAAATGAGAAACAGTAATTTGCCATTAAAAAAAAAAACAGGTGTTCAATTCTCTGAAAAGCTTGAATATTCACATACGCTTCACATTTAAATGGCTTCTTATGAAATAGATATTTTGAGATTTAGTTGCTTTTTTAATAACCCTACACAAATAAATGTAATATGCACAGCGTCAGACACTGTTCTGTTTGTGTGTGTAAATAATCCTTATACATGAATTCTTTTCTTTCTTTTTCTTCTTAATAGCTGGAGACTATCCAAGCACAGCTGGATTCCCTTACGTGATGTCTTAAAGACGGGTTCCTCCACTGCACTCCTGCCACCTCATTATTTTGTATTGAAGATAGATTGGAAAGCTGTGTTTGCTAAAGAAATCAATGGGCTGCTTCCTGTTAAAATTATATGGCTTATCTACACTTAGACTAGCAACATTAGCCAAGGGATATCAGTGTGAAGAATGCCTACAGCCTAATTTCCTTTCTGGTCAAATTTTATGAATACAAGTTACATTAGGAATCCATTTAATAATACAGAAAACAGAAGCTTATTCTTCTATTATTGCAAGACAAAAGAATATTCATCACAATTATTTCCATATAAAGTACATAAGGCCAATATTTACAAAGCATTGCCCTGGTTTTCATGGTTACCATATCACATTTAGATATCTTCTCTGATTATTCTTTATAAATATGGCTCAGTGTCTACAATATATATAGGACAGAAGAGTCAAAAGGTTGCTCTCCAACTACTAGAACTCCCACAAAGTTCTGCCAGCAAGTCCAAAGCAGCTGGAGTGCTACCTTTTCACTAAACCAATGCAGAAAATACTTTGGATACCTTTGTTGAACCATTTTGTTGGTTAATCTGTTATTTTCTTTCTCAAGTGAAAAAATAATATTTGGTGTTTTATCAACAACATCAATCTCAAACACTTAATTAAATCCCAATTTAGTTGGATATTTTCAGAAGGATCTTTGCTACTTCTGTTGCACATCAAGAAGAGGTACTGAGGTCATTCAAAATAAACTGTATATGCTTTCAAAGAAGCAGTTCTTAAACTGGTCCTTGAGGATACCTAAAATCCAGGGTTTATGTCCAGTACCGAATGGTGCTTAACCTGTGATAAACCTGTAAATGCTCTGCAAATAATGTTCCCTGAGGACTAGTTTCAGAACCAAAGCAAACATTCATACATTTGACATGTGTGTTCACTTCACTGAGCGCCTTCTGTGTCAAAAGCAGCTACAAAATATTTGTACAGGAAAGTAATGCTTTCTGGTCTCTGGCATATTTAACCCTTTAAAGGACAACGACAAAATGGGAGGTAGAGCTGTTCATGTTACATAAAGCATGAGTGTTACCTCTTATCCAAAAATTATTAGAACCTAAAGAAATGTTAACATGATGGCATTATTACTGTTGCTTGTAGTGAAAGTGTATAAGCACTGAATGTCCCCATGGCCAGCTAGAATGCCACCATAATAAGCAAATCAATATCAATATTTCATTGTCTGCAATTATTGATCAATTACGCGGTTTGCATCTATATGGAGAAAAACTGTTCCCTCAAGTATTGAAATTTGCCTCCCAAACATTACATTTTCGGTTCTAATTGTATAATACGGTTGTAGTTAAGTAGTTTAAGCAAATAGCTCAATATCTCTTGACATCAGGAAAAAAAAGCAGTCTCTGTTAATGTGGTTTAGATTTATTCATTTTATGGATTTAGAGGAATTGTGAACATTACCAATACTTTCTGGTTCATTTTTTTCAAAACTGTTCCTATGTTTTTCTGCAAGCTCTTGTTTCTGCCTTACTCTGCCCAAGGGGTTTCATCCATCCAACAAATGGACTGTGCGAATGTATGAGGTCTGAAAATTTATACAACCATATCTCTGTCTCTTTTTTATGAATCATAACTATAAATGAATCTACATTACAGCAGAACTCAATTGTTATTGCTCAGAAATATAGCGTGGATGTTTACCTCTTATCTTCAATGATCTTTCCTCAAGGCTAGTGCTTTGAAATAAAATAGTGTTGAAGGAATGAAAAATCCAAGCTGTGTGTGTTTTACTATACAGTATTTCTCAGTTCCAAAACAAGCATAGATTTTACGGAAACCTAATCAGACTCAACAGTTATTGGTGTAACAACAAAGTGTTTTTCTGTTTACAAAAAAAAAATGACATAAGGAAGCACTTGGTCCTCGAAAAAATCCCTAAAAATACTGTCCTTGGGTCCTGCATTATCTCCTTGTATTCATTGTTTCAAAACATCTTCTGAGCTCTCTGATTGAGGAGAAGAGCCAAGGTGTGACATATCCTGGTGCTCCACTACTTTGAGACCTGCAGGAAAAGCAGACCTGTACAGAAAGAAGCAGTCCCCGCTTTTCAAAAAAAATATAATAAAATATATACTTTTTAAACAAAAACTTTTCCACTATATTAATAAAGGAACACCTATGATATCATTAGGGCTACCAACTAGTTACAAAAAAAGCTGCAAAGGCCCCTAAAGGTCTTTAGTCACGTTATGATGTTCAAGGAAAGAGCAGTGCTAAAAATGGTGTATTAGGGGCTCATTTGAAAGTTTAATTTCCTTCCAAACATAAAAACTATGCCTGCAGAGTGTTCCTGTACAGAGTGAGGTCATCTCTATGACAGTATGTGTGACTCAAAAAGGACCAGACCCCTTACAACCTTGGTTTGGTGGTGTACCGCACCCTCCCAACTGTTTTATATGCCCTTAGAAATGAGTGATTTATGCTGGAAAGGTGCAATAGTTCCTACCTGTGCAAGGGGCGCTCTTGCCCAATTTGCAACCTTTTCAGACCCCAGTTTTGGCCAGCGACTTAGTTGACCTATCTACTCACAAACACAAACTACTTGGAAAGAACATAAAAAATTGCAAAAACTGTTGGAAATTATGTTATATGATTAACAATATGATTTCTTGTTGAGCTCAAACTGTGATGAAATGCTAAAGAACCATTGAACAAAGAAAGTGGCAAACCCTTACTTTATAGCAACTTTATAGCAACTCCCATGAAATAATGGGTTCTGTGTGACAACACACCAATTTAAAATCAATACAGCTTAAATATAACCATCCTTATGGATTAGTGATTAAACACTTCATGGGGGGACGTTCTATAGCTTAACTTGTCTTTTGTTGGCCAACTATCCTCTGAAGGTTACCGCTGCATCGCTTGGAATTAGGCCTTCATAACTAATGAAAAAAGTTATTAAACATATCTTCCATTATCTAACAAACATTGATATGATAAAAGCAAATATTTTATTAACCGGGTGCTTTCATTTTATTATGTGTATGTTGGCTGGTGGAATTGCAATTTGATTTGAATACTTCACTTTCTCTAGCCTTTCTTTTTTTTCTTTTATAGAGAGGTTAGTGTTATTAAATCAAGATTTTTCATTTCCGGAGTGAAAAATATATATATATGTTTTTTATCAAAAGAGAAATGTGCAGCGTTAGCAGTGAACAGAAAATGTTTCAGATTTTTCCCAGCACACCATGATTACAGGATAAGGACATAATATTTCTTTAAGCGTCATGGTCATTGCAGAGCTGATGATCATCTTCCACTGAAAGGTCTTCAAAAGACCATGGAAGTTGTAAAAGAACCCTTTCTCATAAAAAAAGTGTTTGCTGTTCTAAGGGGAATTCTGTTTTAGAATTTTAAAGCCAAAATAAAATGCCACAGGCTTGTTTCACTGATGTATGTAGTAACAGTTTGTGTTTAAAGCTGTTACTCACTATTTCTTCATATGCTTGTAAACCATTTTAATGCTTTGGGGAAGAAAGGGCCCTCAGCTCAAACAAACCGAAACGTAGGAGAGCATTTGACAAAATGTTTTGGGGACTTCAACCTGTTTTCAGGGAAAGAGATCCTTAGTTCCAGAAGTTTTGTGTTATTCACAGTAAGCGGTATCCCTGGGTGACCCTATCTGTATAGGCTTCATGTACTTTTAAGTGCGTGTGGGGACCTAATCTTTAACGACAATGTTTTGAGGCTCCCGGCGTAGAGCTTACTCAGACTGTTAATGACTTTTCTAAAGCTGTCAGACTTATATTTTAATTACTCTGGTGTCTGGAATCAGCAATTTTTTTTTTCTTCTACACCTGAGTAACAGACTGATTTTATTTTTGAGTCTTCCTTTCTTAACTATTTTTATCTCCATCGTCCTTCCTTAGATCAGAATAGCAATGTTTTCTTACACTGGAATCTTGTCTTTAGTCTTTCAGTTAGGTTTATGCTCCAGGGCACAAAGCTATCAACCTGTCTGAACTTATTAAAAGAGTGCAGAGAAAAGAACTTACACACGGCAGCCAAATATGTCTGGAACTATCCCTTCTTAACCACCTTTGTGCTCGACGTCTTGTATGGTCAATATCCTTAAGGTTTGTCTGTGTAATGCAAAGGTGCAAAAAAATATAGTTTTATATTAATGTTAACAGACATCCTGCAAATTACAAAATAAATGTGAGCTAATGAATACACGGCAACAGGTAGAGGGATAGTAAAAATAACAGAGAGAAAAAAAAAGTAAAAAAACAGAGATAAATGTTTGAGGCAAAGTGATTAGACCCTGTTAGCAGTTGCTGCAGTGGAGAATTCCGAATGTGGGCTTTGTTTAAAAAGATGGACATCAAGAAACAAAAATAGCTTGTTTCATCAAATTAAATGCTCAGAGACAGCTTGTAGTCAAGACTAATTTCTATATTCCTGTATGCTGTTTTACCTCTAGTGTAAATATCCCCACCATACCATAGGCATAGGGCATCTATGAGAGTAGAGTAACAGGCAGATTCTTCATCTTATTAGCCCTGCATTGCAACACACAGGTTTTAACCTTTTAGTGCACAATAGCCATAATTTAGTTAACCTTAACTCAATAAGCAAAAAAACCACTTGGCTGTGTGAGCATATCCAAATTTCAGCCCCATGACAATTCCATTACAGACATATTTAGAGAAGAAGTGAAGACTTCTAAGAAATAAAAAAATGAATATGTACCTTTAGATTTTTGGTGAAATAGTTCAGATTAAGTATTAAGACACTCTTTTTTCCCATGTAGCAATTAATAGATATGCCATTGTTAAGCTTGCTTTTGTATTTTCTGCTTACTTTGGCTATGTCTTTTATTGTCTTATACAATTAAATATAACGAGTTTAGTATTAGGTGTCGACTAACTTTGTGTTTTTATCGATCTTGTCCTGTCTTTTATTGTTTCATAACAGCTGTTTGTCCTTAGTTACGACAAGGGTTGGAATGGTGAGTTTATCACTGATCATAAAAAATGGGTGCAATGGGAAAATGGATCACGAGTAATTAAATGTCAAACTGGGGCCATCAAGCAATCTTATCTTAATCAGGAAGGATGGATTGTGAGTCTTGGAACCAATTTCCAGGGACCAGGGAGCACCCAGTGCAGGTATGTGCTTGAGCTCATGTGAGGCAAGTAGTTTGGAAATTGTGAATCCAGACTGATTTAATGATCTGTATGAATTAGGAACAGAAACAATGGTAATGCAGAGACAATGGTAACACAAGACATGGTTATACGACTATTTACCAGAATAAAGATTAGATCTACTTGTAACATTTTGCAGCAAATGTAAGTAGTAGGTACATCTTTATATTTAGGGGGAAAAAACAAATGGTTGGCCCTACAGGTTTGTATCTCCACTAGTCTTTGTAAATTTACATGTACTGGTAGGAAATGCTTACGTGTCCTTCAAAAAACAAAATAGACAATAAGTCGAACTTAGGTTTTGCATGACCTGCATAGTGCATTGGGTGTGGTATCTTTTAAGAAATCTCAGTAACTTAACGATACATTACACAGGGCCAGTCTGTTCTTCCAGCAGAAGCTCAATGTATAATGAAGTTGAAACTACAACTTTCTTGCATTCCTATCTTAGTGGTTTGGTGATGAAATCTTGATGGTTCATATTTTATATGTATAGTTCTCATTGTCTAGTTAAATGTGTCTGCAATATACAATGAAGGAAAAACAAATATTTGATCCCCTGCTGATTTTGTACTTTGGGCCACTGACAAACACATGGTCAGTCTATAATTTTAATGGTAGGTTTATTTGAACAGTAAGAGAGAGAATAACAACAAAAATATCCAGAATAACGCATTTTAAATGAGTGATAAATTGATTTGCATTTTACTCAGTGAAGTAAGTATTTGATCCCCTATCAATCAGCAAGATGCCTGACTCCCAGGTGTCTTTTATACAGGTAAGGAGTACTCTCTTAATCAATCAGATTTCAAACTCTCCACCATGGTCAAGACCAAAGAGCTGTCCAAGGATGTGAAGGTGACAATAGTTGGTGCAATTATTCACAAATGGAAGAAGCACAAAATAACTGTCAATCTCCCTCGATCTGGGGCTTCATGCAAGATCTCACCTTGTGGAGTTTCAATAATCATGAGAACGGTGAGGAATCAGCCCAGAACTACTCAGGAGGATCTTGTCAATGAACTCAAGGCAGCTGGGACCATAGTCACCAAGAAAACAATTGGTAACACACTACGCCGTGAAGGACTGAAATCCTGCAGCACCCGCAAGGTCCCCCTGTTCAAGAAAGCACATGTACAGGCCTGTCTGAAGTTTGCCAATCAACATCTGAATGATTCAGAGGAGAACTGGGTGAAAATGTTGTGGTCAGATGAGACCAAAATCGAGCTATTTGGCATCAACTCGCCATGTTTGGAGGAGTAATGCTGCCTATGACCCCAAGAGCACCAACCCCACCGTCAAACATGGAGGTGGAAACATTATGTTTTGGGGTGTTTTTCTGCTAAGGGAACAGGACAAGTTCACCGCATGACAGGGACGATGGATGGTGCCTTGTACTGTCAAATCTTGGGTGAAAACCTCCTTTCCTCAGCCAGGGCATTGAAAATGGGTCCAGCATGACAATGACCCAAAACACACAGCCAAAGCAACAAAGGAGTGGCTGAAGAAGAAGCACATTAAGGTCCTGGAGTGGCCTAGCCAGTCTCCAGACCTTAATCCCATAGGAAATCTGTGGAGGGAGCTGAATGTTCGAGTTGCCAAATGTCAGCCTCAAAACGACTTGGAGAGGATCTGCAAAGAGGAGTGGGACAAAATCCTTCTTGAAATTTATGCAAACCTGGTGGCCAACTACAAGAAATGTCTGACCTCTGTGATTGCCAACAAGGGTTTTGCCACCAAGTACTAAGTCATGTTTTGCAAAGGGGTCAAATACTTATTTCATCAAGTAAAATGCAAATCAATTTAAAACTTATTTAAAATGTGTTATTCTGGATTCTATTGTTGTTATTCTGTCTCTCATTGTTCAAATAAACCTACCATTAAAATTATAGAATGATCATGTCTTTGTCAGTGGGCAAACGTACAAAATCAGCAGGGGATCAAATCATTTTTTCCTTCGCTGTAGATAACATCCTGGAAAAAAATGTTGTAACTGACTTGGTACTTCTGAGAAGTTTTGCTAGCTTTAGGAACCGTGTATACAATGTCTCATCTGGAGACACAGATTTTTTGTGGGTTTGGCTTTGAAATGCTTGATTTATTTGAAATATAAATGCAACTTTTAAAACTAAAGAAAAGGTCATTGTAATTTCAGAGATCCTGGATGGATGTGTGGGCTGACTAAACAGTCTAGGTTCCACTGCAATAAATATGCCTACAACAAAGATTCCTTTTCAGATGTGACTTCAATGTACACTGGTGGTCGGACACCAAACTTGGCTTTAAGATCCTGAAGGAGCTTTATTAATAAGTTATCGATTGAAGAAGGATTATTGCAGCAACATCCTAAACATCCAGTTCAGCGTGCTTATTATGTCTTTATTTACACTCAAGATTGTTATATTCATTAAGTACCGTGTGGATTAATTCTCCTGTGCTGAAAATCCACATTGACCTCTTCTTAGCTACTCAAACACAAGTGTAGGCCAAATAGGCCTATATTATTCAGGACCAGCTAACTGGTTTTGGTTTCCTATAATGTATAGAGAAGTACTTTGCAAATGGATATCATTGTGTGTCTATAATAAATTCAAAATCTTTTTTTTAACAGCTAAGAAATGAAATGTACAGAGCTCCACTTCATAGAATGACAGTGACCTGCGGGTGTTACAGTAGCACATAATGACAGGATACACTATCATAACTCATGTCAACTACTGCAAAAACGCAGAAGTGACTTTAAATAGCTGAAGTGGAGTCAAACATACAAAAATGTAAAAGAAATCGTTTTACTCAGCACCCGGTGTCATAGTGTCCACAATTGACAATGTTTCTATCCTCAATAGGACCTTTATGAAGCCATCCTTTTGAGTGCTGCATTAAACCGTTATTTTACATTTTTGGATGAGTGTTGTCTGACATCATAGATTAGTATTGTTTTATTAAAAAAAACATTCAAAAATGTCTTCTTCTAGGGCAGCGTTGTGTATGGATACTATTGAGTTTGTGCCAGCTAGTCACATACCTCTGTAGTGTAACTGAATGGGTTACAAGAGAAATGATCTCCTCAACTGGCCCACTTAGCAGAGCCACCATCTAACAGGACAGTCTGCCCCTGGTTTCTTGGTGCAGAAGCTGTGACCCCCTGAGCCTTCAGCCCCCTGCACCAAGAAGCAACATGATAACAACATTAGGCTCTGATTTAAGAGTTGCACTACAGTGTGATTTGTAAGAGACATCATTTCAATCATTTTTTAGGGACAACCCTGGGACTACTGTTTATAATACTATACAGTTGGAGGCCCTCTGCTGGAGTTGTCCCACCCTGACCTATGTACTGATGTGAAGTACAATTGGCATAATGTTAGTGCATAGTATATAATTGCTATTTAAACAATATGTATCAGTGTCCCATTTTGTTTGGTAAAAATAACTGGGCACACAACATATATTTTATGGTAACCATAAGTTACTGAGATCAATGGAAGGTATACATTTAACGGTTCCGAATACTAAATATACCATAATTAAAATACAAAATATCCCTAATGAAAGTGAACTAAGAAGTATAACTACTATATTAAAAATGTTCAGTTACTATCATCTAACATGTCTCTAAGGGGAATGTTTCCACAATAAAAGAACACTATGCAGACGATGCAGTTTTCAGAAAACAGTCTCAATTTCTGAAAAGCTGATATTTTGATGAGTGTTTTGAAATTACTTTTATAGAAGTTAAAAATAGAGAGAGGCAATATATCCTACAGAAGAGCGAATCTTGCAAACAAAAGAACATTACATAGCTGGAAATGGTCCAAATATGAGACATAAATTTAGAGAAGAAAGAACAAATGGAACAGTTCATGTGTTGAGTAAAATTTGTACTATTTTTTTTTTAAATCAGGGAAAGGGATATAACTATGTTATTCAAATATAGTCAATGTCAGAAGATTAAGAATTGTCTGTAATTAAGAAATACTATTATGCTACAGTGCTTATCTTCCATCCCTAGGCACCATTCAGAGCCGACATAATCATGCTCACACACAGCTGCACATCCATGCATGCATGCACACTCCTTCACTCACCCCTTTCCTCAACTACGACTTCCCCTCTGGCTGTCAGCAGCTTTCTGTTTAACTACGGGGCATGTGATGCCACTATGCTCCTGGTTTTTTTGTAGTACACCTTTGCTCCTGGTGCAATTCCACAAACGGCCAGATTAATGCAGATAGATTAGTTGGCAAATCTATCCATAAAGAGCAGCAAAGAGCAGCAAATTGGCGCCCCTGTCAAAGTGTCGCCTGGGTCCCATCGGCTCACCACCACCAGTGCTAAACTTCATCTCTCTTATACCTTGAATATACCTGTGAACTTCCAAAGGCAGGCTACTTGGAGCTGTCCCTCTTCTAAGGACAGAGAATGAGCTTGGCTAAATGCTGCTGCTTCACATTGAGGAAGGGGTGGGCTTGACATGGAGCATCCAGGTTATATTTGGACAGTTTCTAGATATTCCAGTGAATAGGCACAAGGACCGAATAAGGTGTGACATGAGCATAAAAAAACATACAGCATGGATGGGCTGAATAGTTCTGTTCAGCCATTACAGTCTATGTTTCTATTTCTGGAAAAATATATTTTACAATAACCCAACCATTATTACATTGAATATTTTCCTTTAAATACATAAAGTCATGATCCTTTTTAATGGAAACTTGACATACCATCGTACTACATCAGTGTTAAGATACCTAGAGACCTATTGTCTTATTTGTTCCAGATTCCTTATTATTGCTCTCTAACTATTAACTGATCATAACATTTCTAAAAGAAAAGGTTAATCACATTTTATACATTTTAATTTAGGTTTTGGAGCAATTCCACCATTAAAATTAACACTGTCTTAATCCTTCATTAAGTGGATGTGCCATTTTAATTAGGCCTAATTGATCAGCAACATCCACCTTCAGGCAATGACATTCTAACCTATGTAGACAATCTGCGTTCTACCAATACAGATCTGTAAACACGTTTTAGATTTAACAATATTCTTTGCTGTTTTAGTGCTGATTTCACTGGTTCCCACGTTCCATTTTTCTACTTTGTTCAATATTTTCCTAGCTCCTGCTGTGATTATACATTTCTCATTCCTGGCACAGCTTGTCGATGGTGACATATGACATAAGATCTCATGTGTGATTTACTCATAGGTATTCATAGATGGTAGGATACATTCCAGTCTTTGATTGCTGTAGTTTCAAGAGTAGAAACCACTCCAAACTATATCATATAATAAAATAACCACTGAAATTAGTCTAATTCATTATAAAGGAGTCATATATAACGAACGATTTTTATACAAATCACTGAAATATTATTAAAATAACAGATGTAGTATATGTTGCTATTCTGTTTTTTCATTCAGATACACTTGTTCATATCATATTTTATAACTCTATAATGGATTTAATTACAATTAAACTTTAGAGTCAATGCCATGACATTTTAACTTGACATTTTTAACATGTAAGGTATACAAAATATGATATGATATGCAAAACCTAAGACAAAAATGTGTTGTCTCCACCCTGAAAGTCTAAAGAATTATTAAGAAGCATGCTTATTCTTTATACATGGTTATATTTTTTTTTCTAATTTACTGACAACATGACAAGCCTAACTCCTTAGTAAGGGCCAAACCTGGTTACAAACATACATTGAAGCGTGTATATTCAAGTAGTCCCCTTTCACGCAGGTTTTGAAATGTACAAAAACCTTGAACCATCCCAGCTGAAACAGATATAATTCTCCAGGGAGACAATTACTTCACAACTGGGTGCCTGGGTGACATGCCTGGGTGCGCGCCCCAGGTGGTTCCTCAACCATTTAATGTCTCTTTAAATGTGATGATTTCATTATATTATACTATCACGCAGAAATATTCCATTATATGTCCACATCAAAGATTTAATGGTACCCATGTATCCTTAATATCTTCAGAGTATCGCATATTATTTAATTTGATGGCGTTTGACTTTTCTTAGCTTGTGTGAAAGGGGTTTGTTCACTAAAGTAGGAGTTTGCGGGTGAGTTAGTTTAAGTTCACTGACTGCGCTGCGGTAAGAGCGCTCCTCCTTCAAGAAGGAGCATGATCACAATATACTTTTTAAATTGAATTATGCATTATACAGGGCCAACCAATCTATTGTTGCAAGAGGAACACATTGGGGTTGAGTCTTTATAATGCAAGTCAGTGAATTGAATGAAGTCAGTGAATTGAAACACCCAACTCCATTTAAATCCCCCACTTTAGCACCCAGAGGTGCTGCATACGTTTCCAAATATATTTTTAGGAAATCTGAAATGTTACACGTTAGTTATTTCCTATTTCCTCTCACAACCTGCCTACATATATGACTCTAACAAGGTGTATCAGACTGCTAACTGCTTGGGAAACAGACGGGCTATGGACTCGTTCATAACTCTGGCTTTTAGGATTTTAAACCTCGGTGGATTGTTTTTATGTGTGTCTAGTGAACAGATGTTGGCTTATAATACATCAGCGCCGGGATATAGAACTGAACCTAATAAACTCATTGGATTTCTGTCAGTTTAGATAGAATATGCTAAATAAATCTTTTAAAAGACTTTTCCCCCCCTTGCAATTTCATGGAATCTGCAGATACACATTGTTAGAATATTTGCGTATATATATGGAAAGAGTTTCCCCCCCAATATTCAGTATTAAATCGTAATAGCATGTCTGACCTTGAAGGGGAACAAGCGTAGACTAATAAGCAAAGAATCCTTCAATTTATAATAAATACATGTGTCCTTTCACCAAAACATCAAATAAAAAGATTTTCCAAATGGGATCATAACCCTGAAGCATGCAGCCTTGAAATAGATGAAATCACTGTGTGCAGTTTTAATAACTATTAGCATCTTTTCAGCATTCAAAAAACATGCAAGCCCTGTCCTTAACCTTTCAAAAAGATGCTTATTTTTTAACCTGTTTACTTACACAATTACTGATTTAAATGCATTGTCTATGATTTTCATGTATAAGTAGAAAAGCCTATTTAATTGGTTAGAACATGTATATTAAAGCAAGTATACATACATTATATATATATATATATATATATATATATATATATATATATATATTCCATTGAAGACAGTCTTTCTCTCTCCTTAAAGCAGATAAGATAACACAAAAATATATGGTAAATCTTTGTAGCCAGAACATAATTAAATATGATAAAATAATCATCCTTGTTTCAAAATACTCACAAATTAAATCATTTTAGAACTTAACTGTTTAAAAGAGAAACATGAGATATCACCTTACATGACAGGGCAGTTTCAAACATGCTGTCCCTGGTGTTCTCTTGTTTGCTTAAGTAACGAGAAGATTTTCACAATGATGAAATCAGTGGGATACGTTTGGTAATTGTACTCATTTGAAGAAGTGTCTTTTTCAACCCTAATGATCCTATGTAAATATGAAGTAATACTATACCGGCCATGGTCTCTTTAATAATACTTGCCATACAGGTAGTCTTATATGCAACCGCTGAATTTGTTATGTTTTTTAAAGTGTCTTTTACAGGTGTGAGTGATCCACCCCAACTGTGTCCCTCATAACTGCTTTAGGACTTCTTTTCTGTTGAGATTTTATAGAAATCAGAGATTATTTATCAAATGGCTGGAAGTAGGGCAGTTTGTTTTATCTAACAAACTCTATGTGGTGTATGTAATTAACATGTTTTATTATCCACGTAAAATATTTGGTTGTGAGAAATTCTCTTCAGGCTTCAGGACAAGAAAGATAACACAAGTAGGATAACATACAGAAGGCATTTGATGGTTTCTATTCACAAGTTCCAGAAATAATTTGCATTCTCTTGGGTGGAATGCATTGAGAAAGGAACAGTGTTCCCTGAAACATTTCTGTGTTATGATGAGATCAGCATTATAATGACATTATGGTGACACTAGTGCACCACCCATGTAATGTTGGAGTACATGTTGGCTTCTCTTTCATTTCTCAGTAAAAAGAATATTTTTATAAAACTGTATTCTGAATCAATTTGCATAGGGCACATATACTTTACTTTTTCCACAAGTGATGGACCAAGTATATTTTTGAATAATTGCTATAGTACATTCAATAAATTGTTAGCATGCATTGTGTTCATACGTTAGTCAACATACTCGTGTCTATGATGTTCACTTCTTGTCTAAACTCACATTAAAACCCCCACCTTTTAACAGCTGCCCCAATAACACATGCAATGTGTATTTTAAGCCACTGAATATTACTAACCAATTATTTTTAAGTTTCAAAACATGTCAAAGCACAGGATAACAGCTGTATCTGATATCTGCTTATCCCACCTAGAATTCCATCATTTGATTTTTGTAACAAAGTATACATGAATGACTCTGTATTAAATGGTTTGTGTTTAGAACGTGGCAAGGGAGTTACGTTTACTAGGATATTACATGAAAATGTGATGGCCCTAAACACTTCTGCGACTAAATACATTTCTCAATGATGACAAGTTAATGAAATAAGCACCGATCATAAACTTAGCCTTTCCTCTCTAGAGGAAATTATCAAAGCATCCGCATCACAAAACGTATGTCTTTCTCGCATTCCTGTTGGAACTACAAATGTGCAATCACCTTGGAGAATTGAACAAGCTTCCCTTGTAATACTATCAGCTAACAAATGTTGTAGCTACAATCAAGACCTTAACATTCTTATATTTACGTTGGTGAAAATGGATTGTTATATTTACATAGGTGGATTGACTACTTTTCCTCTTTGTGCTATGTTATCTTTATACAAAAACCCCAATATATTCCAAAGATAGTGTAGCATATGTACACTACTAATGCCATATCTAAACCCCTTAAACTGCACCCATAGGTT
Source organism: Spea bombifrons (assembly GCF_027358695.1). Taxonomy (NCBI): domain Eukaryota; kingdom Metazoa; phylum Chordata; class Amphibia; order Anura; family Pelobatidae; genus Spea; species Spea bombifrons. The sequence goes on along the minus strand of NC_071087.1, from coordinate 133,570,713 downwards.
ATATTTAAAGTCATCAATTTTGTAAAAGAGAAAAAAGAAGCAGCATTGTAGCCTTTCTATTGATGTGGCACGGGGCATAACACATAACATGACATAACACAGAGAGGTATGGAGATTGCTAACAAAATAACTTGATTTAACCCTTAAGGGTGCTGGGTTGCATAGTACATCCCAAGAAAATTATGCCTGATTGATGCATGAGATGACTGGGGTCAAGAGGATTTCTACTCATGTTGCACAGTGCTCTGATAGAACTGAGTTAAAAACAAACTCAAACAATAGAAATAATAAAAATATATATTTATTTTAGTAACAAACAAAGACTAATGAGCCATTTGGTATACAGAGGAGTTCATGTTGGGCTCAATGATTGCAAGGTTCCCAGATTCTGTGGCTGCAAAACAAACCCAAATCATCACCCATCCACCTTTGTGCTTGACAGTTAGTATGATGTGTTTGTGCTGATATGCTGTGTTTGGTTTTCATCAAATGTGGCGCTGTGCATTATGGCCAGACATCTCCATTCGTCTTGTCTGTCATTGGACATTGTCAAAGGACATTGTTCCAGAAATCTTGTGGTTGTTCAGATGCAACTTTGCAAACCCAAGCAGTGGTGCCATGTTCCTTTTCTAATTGTTCTGTAATTAACGTTGAGATTTAACATGCTAACTGAGGCCTGTAGAGTCTGAGATGTAACATGGGTTATTTTTAAAAAATTTTTTACAATTTCTCTGAGCATTGCACATTCTGGCCTTGGGGTAGATTTGCTGGGATGGAAAGATCGGCAACTTTTGAGTTATCTTTCTCACTGTAGAATAATGGACTTAGATTGTTTAGGAAGTACCTTATAATGCTTCCCAAATTGATGGGCAGCAACAATTGCTTGTCTAAGATCATTGCTGATGCCTTTCCTCCAGGCATTATGTTAGCACACACCTGAATACTCTAGGATCAGCAAACTGCTAAAACTTTGGCTTTTACAGAGGTGATCACGTTTGCTGATGATCAATTAATCAAAGGTGTTTTATTAGCAGCACCTGTCTGCTAATTAGAATCTTCATTCCCATGGAAGCAGTAAGGGTGTACTTAGTTTTTCATACATGGCTTCTCCATTTTGGCTTTATTTTTGTAGAAAACATAACACTGTAATGTGGCATGTGTTATTGTCCATCTGAGGTTGCAGTTACCTTATTTTTAGACCTGCTAAGGAACAGGTTATTATGTCCTGATATGTAAAACCATAGAACTCAAAGATGATGTACTTTCTTATTCACACGACTGTAATAGCAAGGGACAGACAAAAATAACATTAATGTTTTTAAATGAAGTGTTAAAATGTAACATTTTATTCAGCCCACATGCTGCTACAGTACGACTAGTGAATGATTCATTCCAAAGTTCACATTTTGTTGGATGAGGTGTCTTTTTAATCATAATTATTTTCAAAAATTTGTATTAAGCATGGACATTGTAATTAATTGTCCAATTGTCCAAAGTTGTGAGATATCACTGTCTTTCAATTCAAGTAATTGACTACTAAACAAACTTAGCCTTTATATATTCTTACTGGCCTGTTTATTCTGTTGGTACATCTTCCCATATATTGTGCTGTAGATCTGCTTACTCTTTTAGTAACATAGTAACATAGTTCATAAGGTTGAAAAAAGACCAAAGTCCATCAAGTTCAACCTATATACATATTGTGTCCCTACTGTGTTGATCCAGAGGAAGGCAAAAAACCCTTATGAAGCAGATGCCAATTGCCCCATACCAGGGGGAAAATTCCTTCCCGACTCCAAATATGGCAATCAGAATAAATCCCTGGATCAACGTTCTGTCCCTATTAATCTACTATCCATAACTTGTAATATTATTGCTTTCAAGAAACACGTCCAGGCTCCTTTAAAACTCTTTTATTGAGTTTACCATTACCACTTCCTCTGGCAGATAGTTCCATAATCTCACCGCTCTTACTGTAAAGAACCCCCGTCTGTGCTGGTGTAGAAACCTTCTTTCCTCCAACCGTAGAGGATGTCCCCTTGTTATAGATACAGTCCTGGGTATAAATAGGTCCTGGGAGTGATCTCTGTACTGTCCCCTTATATATTTATACATAGTTATTAAGTCCCCCCTAAGCCGTCTTTTTTCCAAACTAAATAACCCTAATTCTGATAATCTTTCTGGGTACTGTAGTCCTTCCATTCCCCTTATTACTCTGGTTGCCCGTCTTTGAACCCTCTCCAGATCCACTATATCTTTCTTGTACACTGGTGCCCAGTACTGTACACAGTATTCCATGTGTGGTCTGACTAGTGACTTGTACAGTGGTAGAATTATTTCCTTGTCGTGGGCATCTATGCCCCTTTTGATGCACCCCGTGATTTTATTTGCCTTAGCAGCAGCTGCCTGACACTGGTCGCTACAGGTAAATTTACTGTTAACTAAGACTCCTAAGTCCTTTTCCATGTCAGTCGTCACCAGTGTTTTCCCACATTTGACATTTTTGACGGTTTTGAAAGAAAACAGTACCAATGACTTCAGCCTTGGCAGCCACCCACTTTCATGTGGGTCTCCTTACAGCTTTGCATGTTAGAAATAAAAAGTTCCTATGTATATATGTATGTTTTTATTGATTGAGCTAAAAAATATTTACGTTTAATATTCTACAGACATTTCCATCTGGTATAATAGTGTAGTCTGCCATGGTGTGCATGGACTCTGGGCAAGTCTCTCTAGGCAAGGGAGCATCTTGCATTATGCCTATTCCTAATCCATTTTTTTGGCTACATTTCCTTTCTACTCCCCCAGTGGTGGGAGAGGTTCTTTGCTTGGGAAGTACTTTGCTTGGGAAGTTCCCAGGTATAGAAGTAGAGGAACCTAAATTCTAGTCATTTGCCTTGACATTGGCGCTCTGAGGCAAAATATGTGAATTAATATACACATGAACAGTTAAGTTTTTGTAATATATATAATTTGGTGAGATCGCGGAGCTCTCTATATCCTTACAATTATACTTGTCAGAAATTACATATTTTGAACCATCCTCAATTAAATTATATTGGTACTAACTGACAGTCAGCTTGGCTACGGAATTTGCGTTTTTAGTTTCTTTTTTTTTTCTTCAAGTTTTGATAATGTATGATTTGGTCCACGTGTTTTTCTAGCTGCTGGTCACAATAACATCTAAAGGAAGGATGAATGTAGGAAATTGTGTTTGTACAGGCTTTCTATTGCCTGGCTCCCATGATGTATTGTATAAAGATTTCAAAGGTCACTAACTTTCTGGTTTCATAACAGGAAGCATGCTGATTCAGTGGAAATTCAGGCGTGCACCTTCACACACGAAGGATTACTACAATGTCGCTGGATAAACATAGCATATTATTTGTAGGCAGTCTTATTTCTTCCCAGTCTGTGAATCACTGGGCTGATGGTAAATTATAATAAGCACTTCCTATACCCGAAGTATACAGTATACCAGTATATGTAGCATATCTTCCAGATTGTAAACTTGTTTGAGCAGGGCCCTTTTGTGTCTGTAACTCCAGACTGTTACATGACTCAAGCCCAGACTGACCATCTGTGGCTCGGTGGGCTACTAGCCGACATTCCCGCACACTCACTCTATCTGCAGCTCCACCATAAAAAAAACGCAGGCTGGACTAACCCTGTTGGCTGGACTAACCTTATTGCATGGCTGCTGGCCTTAAAGTGCCAGTGCCACCCCATCATTGTCAGTCTGGCCCTGAATGCACTACTTGTTATGCTCTGTTTACCCATTGTACAGTGCTGCAAAATCATCAATAAATATACATGGAATCTGAAACCTGATGTCTTCAGATGATGGTCCCCTGATTTAAAGCTTATATCCATAATTAAAATTTGCTGTAAAAATATATATATTACCAGTAGTCTACTCTGATTAAATGATATTTGAGCATCTCTTGCTGGTGTATTGTAGATGGATTCCCTTGTTCATTACGGGTGACTTAACTAAGAATATATTTACATCCTGACATGATTTTCAAAAGGATCAATGCTACTAGAAAGTCACTACAATAAAATGTTGTGATGGAATATTAAAGGGTTAATAGCTTAAAATGATCATAGTGTGCTAGCAAAAAAACAATAATTTGTTTATTTAAAGGAACAAAAAGGTTAAAAAGAAATCAGGAAAAAAAGATGAAAAAATAAACAAATCACTTGCATTTTAACACGTTCAGAGAATGTTAAAGCTGGTAACACAACTTCTGTTGTAGTTGGCCAAGTAATATGAAAAAGAGCATAAAATATTTAGATGTTATGTTAAACTACACGTCCCCAACGGAAAAAATTCATTGTCCTCACACCAATAATACTTTGAAAGATTTATTTGATTTGGCTGCTGTTTTTACTAATCTGTATAATCCTGTTGCAAATATCCTTGGTAAACAGAGTTTGGCAAGTGCACGTACAATGTCAAACAAATTGTATTTTTCTCAATGCTGGGACTGTGTTTTAAAAGGAAAACAATCACACATTTCAGTAAAGTGATTTGATTTTTACTGTGAATTGTACCTGAAAGAAGAGCAAAGAGTTTCCTTTGACATCATTAATTGGCCATGGCTGTACAAAAACCATTGTTGATGGGCCATATCTGGCCAGGAGATAATGGAAAAGCTAAGGTAATGTCTGATAAGGTTGTATAAGTGCCAGTTCATCAGATGTGTGTTCAAAGAGGCAACATAATGATGTATAGAATTATATGCAAATGGCGGGTTTTTTACAGGCTATAAACATTGATACTCTTTCTCTGTTTACCGTGGATATGAATTCAACATGGGGTATTTATACATGTTTTAGGTGATAAATACTATTTGATCTATGTCACAACCCTGGGTTAATAAGTGCCGTAATAATCATTGGTTTCACATGTCCTGCCCATGGACTTTAACCCTTTGTATCCTGGACACCATCGACCACACCAGCGCACCCTTTTCACTCTATTAACCCACAGCTGGACCAGGAATGATTCGGAGAAGGAGCCTCCCGTGGAGAGGGGAGGTCGACCGGCGGTTGCCGAACGCCGCCGGGTATCTCGCAGTCCATCCCGGGGAAACTTTGAGCTGCTGCTGCTCCTCAGGGTCCCCACGGCCAATCATGTCGCTTTTTGGACAGGATACCCCCAGGACCCCAAGTATGCGGACATTGAGTGGGTTGGTGGCCTGAGTGTGGCGCCGGACTGTCTGGGCAGGGTGGGGATATGTGGACTTGATTTATGGCCTTTTTCCCTGTTGATTTGTATATATAAGCCTGTGTGTTTTCCCAATAAATTGTGTGTTACTTCCCTGGACATTAGTCTCGTCTAATGCTTCAGGGGCTCGCTGGATCACTAATTGTCCTTTTCAGGACAAGTATAGCACTGTATTCGGCTACGCCTTGGCGGGCTACGGTGCGATTACATCGAGGATACCGAGCTAGTTCCTGATCCCTTCCTCGCTAGTAGCGCTGGGAGCTGTTAACTCTTGCAGTTCCAGGAGGAAGCAACAAAGAACTGACAGGTGTACCCAACCAGGGTACTCGAGGCCAGTCACTATCTGTGTCTATATAAAACTTCTGACCCTGGCCTATAGAGCCCCCAACAATTCTGCACCCACTTACATCTCTATCCTCATATCCAAATACACCCCTACCCACCCCCTTCCCTCCTCTCACGACTTGCGCCTATCTTCTACTGTTGTTACCTCTTCCCACTCCCGTATTTAGGATTTCACCCACCCCGCACCCCTTCCCCGTTCCATCAGACTTTCTGCCTCATACGCAACTTTCAAAACCTCTCTGAAAACCCACCTGTTAGTAGGAAGCGTACAACATTGAGGTTTCTAGTTACGCCCCTGACGCCCCTGACCTCAATGCATAAGTTTATGAATTGATTTGATTGGTAGAAATACTAATAGATGTTTAAAATATATATCATCTCTAAAATTCCCTTTTTTTAAACAGATTTTGTGGTAGCTCTTAAAATGTTTCATTAGTAAATAGCTCTAATTACGGCAAATTAATTATTATTTACATAGGTAAAAAGGTGAAGGTAAAAATGGCTGCTCCTCAAAAGTTAATGAATGCAATTAAAGTTGCATAGGTCACATTTTCCAGATGAAAAGTTTGACAATGTCAAGCCGAGGTCAAACACTGGAGACTGTAATCAGAAGGAGCCCTAAGAAATAGGCACTATGAAGCGCACGACCATCAGAAGGCAAGGTCTGATGCCTTCTGAGGGTTTATAATGCATAGGGAGTGAATAGGCCCCAGTTAGGGGTTTTGGCGCAAAAATATTTTCCCTCAGTGGCAGTTGCTGCTGGCTGATGGAGGAGGGGTCTCTTTTTTTTAATTACTTTTATTTAAAGTATTATATGACGTTATTAACACTTCAATTTCCATAGCTGATATCATATCTGCCCCACCACAAAAAACAGGTTATATGCAAATTCCCCTAAATTTCGCATTATCCCTTGGCAAGTGCATTGAAATCCTAGTGTCACCCAAGAAGTTGCAACACATCCTGGACTGCACTTTAGCTAGTCTACAGTTACTCATATTCTGTTATCACCGATACATAGAAGTCACCAACAAATAGAAGCATGGCACCTCGGCCGAAAAAAAACACTTTTGTGTATTACTGGGACACAAGCACCAGTTGATGGCGCAAAGAAGCAGAAAGATAGTAAATAGAAAAATATGTTTTTTTATATTAATACCTGGATAAAAAGAAACCTTAGGATTGGTGATGATACAGAATGCGAAGGAGAAATATGAGCTCAAAGTTTGATTAAACTTTTTAAACATTGACCAGCAATATGTACAGGCAGGAAATACTTAATCGACATTATCATTTTTTTTATATTAATCCTTTTTAGCCCGTTACAAAGATTTTTCTGTCTACTTTGCTAGAAACATATTTATTTTAGCTCTTAACAACGTGATTATAGGTTTGCCTGGGCTCTCCAGAGATTTAATTCTGCTTTCAGAAACCAAAGTGTTTGGTATACTAAAAATTGTCCATAAACATTATGATCAATCTTTTTTAAAACAATGCGAGAATCAATGTGCTAGGAATTGCAAAAAAATCATGTATGTAATTGTAATTTAAAATTGTCATTTTACATGTTAGATATTCTATCTATACATTCTTGTTTAGTTTGACTAGACCTATCAGTCTTATTCCATCGTCCTTCCTTCTTTTATTCTCATGATATTACAAAATCTCTCCAAGTTTGCTATCACTCCTATATAACATCCTCCACTATGCATTCTCCCTCCATTCTAGGCTTGTGCATTTGTATTCGGGAGAACATTAAAGCGAACACAAAGGGTGCTTTTTCGTTGTTCAGCCTGAAACTAACATAACAGCGGCAAAACCTACACGAAGACACACAAAGTGAAGAATCTTTTTGTTTGTCTTGGTAAATATCTCCTAACTAATCTCCCTTCCCCCTCTAGCCTACCTTGTCTACGCAGCATTGCAGGGGTTAACTGGAGCGGGACTCCAAGATAAGTCCTGAAGCAGGAAGAACAGTGGTCTCCCCAGGCTGAGTTTTGGGGCCAGGATTTTAGAAGTCCATACAAGCGACTCTATTGGTCACTGGCAGGGGGCTCGTCTGACATCAACCAATGAAGAGCAGCTGCCCTTCATTGGTTGATGACAGAGGAGGCCCCTGCCAGCTACCGATAGAGCTGCTCGTACGGACATTTAAAATCATGGTGCCAAAGCTGCTTCGTACAGTAACCCGGTTTTAACCCCTTCTAAACAAAGAAAAAAAAAGCACGAAGAATGTACACGAATATTCGCCAGAACCGAACACAGGAACGGGCGAATATTTGTGGAATTGTTTCCCCCAGTAAGACCAACACAAACATTTGGCCGGCACCCAAGTCTACTCCATTCGGACTATAACTTTGATCTCTCTCTTTATTATAGTAGCCTCACCCAACCATCTTGCTTCTATCTTCTCTGTAACATTTATTTGTGTTTCTACACATAGACACATACATAAAAACATACATTCATACTTGCCCTTACACATAAACATTCTTGCTTTGCATCCACGCACTTGTTTGCCCTCAGACAAAGCACAAACACATACCCTCCCTGTGTCCTTTCTCATAATCTCCCCTGATCTCATTATCTCGCCACCTTCTCAATATCTCCTTTCTTGTTACCCCCTTTATCTATCCCTTTTTTATTTATCTCTGCCCACTTTTTTGATCATCCTCTTTCTCTTTATCTCCCACCCTTTCTCTTTATCTCTCTTCCTCTCTCAACTTTCTCTTTATCCATTTCTCCCCTTTCTGTTTCTCTCCTCCTTTTTTCTCCCTACCTCTTTCTCTGCCCCCCGTTTGATACTCCCTCTGCATTACTTCTCCTTCTGTTTCTCTTTATATCTTTGTATCGCTCCCTTTTCTTTTTATCTCTTTGTTCTCTTTATCTCTTCTACTTTCTCTCCCCTTTCTCTTTATCACTCCCTTTTCTTTTTACCTCTTTGTTCTTCTTATCTCCACACTCTCTCTCTTTATCTCTCCTCCTCTTTGTCTCCTTCCTTTTCGTGTATCTCCCCTTCTCTTTATAGCGAATCTTTTCTTCCTACTGCTCTCATTTTCTATGTTATCTCTCTGAATATCCCCTGCTCATTATCTTGTATCTCCTTTTATCTCCACTACTTCTAATTATCTATCTTCTTTGTCTTTTACTCTTCCCTTTGTCCCTTATTATCTCTCCTTCTCATTTTCCCTTCTCTCTGTCTCTCCCTCGTCTGTCTCTCCTTTTTGATCTCTACTCTTCAATAGCTCTCCTCCTACTCACAATCTATTTCTTCCCTTAACTTACCTTTCTTAAGTACTATGTTCTGAGTGTACTATTGTTCATTTTCACACTCTCTCTATTCTATTAGCACTTCAGAGTCTACTGGTGTATTATAAATAAAATGTAATGTAACATAGAAAACATAAACACAAACTGACAAATGGCCAATTAACTAGTAAGCCCATTATTTGCATTGTATTATTTTTTCATTAAAAGCAAAAACTGCTTAGTGCTGTAAGCATAAAATAAATAGGTTTGTTCCAAGTTTAAATATTTAGCTGAAGCATCTTGTTGATTACCCATTAAAGCTGACTCCTTAAAATGTTAGGCATAGAAACCTAAGATCTGTCATTTTTTCTTGTCCCACTATTTTTAAACACAAGAAGAAAAACAGATTTTTAAGGAATTAGTTGCCAGCTCTAGGGCAATAAATCATTTCCATATTTTAATGCCCCATGACTCACCATAAAATTAAGCAGAATGGGTAGAATCAAAATAGTAAAAACTTACATGGTAGACAATTGAATTCAAAAGGGTAGGTGCACTAAAGCAAACATCCAGTTATTGGAAATAAGAATATAAATTGAAGATTTTTTAAGTTCAGTGTGTCGTGTACATCATGAGAAGTGACAAGGCAATAGGAAACTCTCTGAGAATGGTCTGATAGCAATGAGTGGTTTAAGAGTGTGCTGAGGCAGAATGCCAACATGCTGTCACACAGCGTTAGAGATTGAGATGGAGGTTATTAACCACAAGGTCACTGGCAGGTTAGAGTGCAGTGAAATAGGGCAGAATAGTAGTTAATTAACCAACTCCTTCTCATCTGGACCTAAATATGGGTTTTACATAGACTTAAATCTGGAGAAATATAACAGGAGGGGGTTTACATGATGATGTGTAGATGTTTGCATGAGCTTCTGCTCTGGGTCTCCAGCTAGGAGAAACCAGACCATCAAGGCTATGAATAAATAAAACCTACATACTGGTTTGGAGAGGACCAGTGTTCATATAACAAAGCAATAGATCAGCATGCGGGTGCCCATTGAGCAGGGCTGGTTGGAGAGATAACAATGATGGAAGATGAGAAACGTAAGAGATAAGGAGAAAGAGGTGCAAGGTCAGTGTATGTGTGTGTGTATCCCCTCAGGGGATTTCAGTGATTGCTGCTGTGTCACTTACTAACCTGCAGTTCTCATGGAGTGACCAGCAGATGGCGAACTGGAAAGCACATGGCATGAGGTGAAAAAAAACAAAACCATTGGGAGCTTTGGGAAGAAGCGTTCAGGTTGGATACCAGAGGTGAAGGACCCTAGCTGAGAGAGAGGGAGAGTGAGAGCAGTGCTGCAGTGCTCAGAGCAGTATTGCAGCATCCTGGCTGAATCTTCCTGCAGACAGTCCAAGATACAGAGCTGTTTGCAGTGAAGAGGTTAAAAGCTGAACTGCCCTGATTGCAGGTGGTGGAGTGGTAAGCCTAAAACCTCTCCCCCTGTCTCCACAACAGGACACCCTGAACTTAGTCACACAATTAAAAGACTGATCTCTAGTTCTACTGACATACTGAAAGTTTCCATATAATTCAAGCCATACTGTGGAGTAAGATACTTATGGGCCCCAACTATGTTATGTGCACCAACTAAACGTACCTAGCGGCCTCTAGGGCGAAGATTAGGGTGGGCCTCAGTAATTGTATATTGCATATTCTGAATATTTCATTCTACTGTATTTAATTTTTTCTGTTACATTTATGTATAGTGTTTTGCTGTGTAGTACAAAGTTAATTTTAAGTTGGCCCTGAGTCAGTTTTATTGATCATTCAGCTATGTTCCCAACGGGAGCCCACATCCCACTGCCTTTATCTACCCCAACTCCCAGGTAGTGGAGGCTCAGGATTGACTGGGGTAAGGGACCACACAGATATTGGTGGGCCTACACAAAAACCTGTTTTATTTATTTATTTATATATATATATATATATATATATATATATATATATATATATATATATATATATATATATATATATATATATATATATATACTGTATGTGATTGCAAGCTGTTGTTTGTGTAAGGGCAGAGTATGTGTGTGTATGGGCAGGTGTATGTAAGAACAGTGTAGGTATTTGTGTGTTTGTAACCTGGTGTATGTGTATATATGTGTGTGTATACATGTCTTTGTATGGACAGGCATGTGTAAGGGTAGTGTATGAGTATATGTGTTTTTATGGACAGGTGTGTGTGTGTGTGTGTGTGTGTAAGGTCAGTGTATGTATATGTGTGTATATGTGTGTTTATGGACAGGTGTGTGTAAAGGCAGTGTGTGTAAAGAGAGTGTATGTGTGTAAAGTCGTGTGTAACGGCAGTGTATGTGTGTGCTTATGGGCAGGTGTTTTTAAAGGCAGTGTGTATGGGCAGTCACGTGTAAGGGCAGTGTGTGTGTAAGGGCAGTGTGTGTATGTGTAAAGGCAGCATGTATGGGCAGTCGTGTGTAAGGGCAGTGTATGTGTGTGCTTATGGGCAGTCGTGTGTAAGGGCAGTGTATGTGTGTTTATGGTTAGGTGTATCTTTGGACGCCATTAATGATGCACCTGTGTGGTAGGTGTAGTACTTAACCCTAAGGTTTGATCAGAACCTGCAAATTGGCACACAAAAAAAAAGAAAGAGAAGCACACCCTAAAATGCATACGCATTTGGATTCTGAGATGCTGCTGAAATGACCAACATGTATACACAACAAAGCAAGAGATCAGCACACACTCAGCAAATATTAGTTAAAAGCATCTATCTGAGACATTATTATTGTGGATATCGTCACAGTATATGACCATATATTGTTTAGCTAGTCACTACGTCAAAGTTTGGAGAGTCCTTTCAAATTGTGCATGGCTATATTGCTTATCAAGGAGCTGGGACTGCACAATTGCAGTGGAGTCCCAGCTCCTTAGTAAGCAATGTAAAGTCTTTGCTCATGCAATTTAAAGCTTACTTTTGACATCTGTGTGGTAGGTAGGGTACACCATTCAGGAGCACCAATGTGATCTAGTATTGAGGCAGAAAAAGAAGTCAACTTTTTTAAAAAATTGTGTCCCATCTGTGCTTAGGTTTCATTTGAACAATTACTATTCAGCATAGATTTTTTATTTTTCAAAGGTTTAAAGGAACCACTGTTACAGAATACATTTCCTCTAAATTATAATTTTGTTTGACCAGGGCCTTCCTCACCTGTTGTTTCTGTAAGTCAAATTGTTATATACTATTTGTTATGTCTGTGTTCTGTCTACCCTTTGTACAGATCTATAAAATATACAGTATATTTCTGAATGGTATGTGAGATAACTATTTTAATAACATAATTTTCAATAACTATTTTTAACATGTAAGCTATGTCAGATGAATTTTAGCCATAGCAGACACCTATTAGAAATGGTATTGAGGACAGGACTAATCTCTCTCTGACTGCTGTGTATTCCAGAATTAAACATACTTCAGGTTTGTAGTAACAGTGGCGTTCCACTTTTAGGAGCTGTCCCTACATAATGAATAATTTAATGGATGAGGAGACTTTGAAGATATCTCACTGATTTAACTATGCATTATACAGTGCCAGTCCAGCTCTTCCTGCCGCACGAGTTCACTGGGAAGAGAGAGGAAATAAAGGAAAAGAATAAAAAGAGAAAGGGGAGACATGTGAGACGGAAGAAAGCAAGAGCTGAGAGAGAGAACAGAGAAAGGAGATGGTATAGAATGGTGGAAAGACAGCGCAAAAAATAAAATAAAATGGAACACCGGGGACAAAGAAAAGACGAAAATGGAAGGAGGAAAATAGAGGAGAAAAGAAAGACCGGTAAAGAGAAAAAATCACTGTAATTGTACACGTTTGTACATGTGGTCTTCACATTTAAGTATAATAGGAAAAAGTGATATTTAATAATGTAACCGATGTAACTGATGTGTAATTAATTTCCCAAATATGTATATAATGAATTAAACAGTATATACATGGAAATACACATATCACTGATTAAAAAATAAAATATAGTCCCAATTTAATTAAGAGTACATTTTACATGTTCTTTTTGGAGTTTTAGTTTATGGTTAATCCCCAGAGTTCTAGTGATTTCATTATACAGTGTTTTTCTTGGTGAATTTCCATATTTCTTATTTTACTTCTACCATACGTATGTATTTCCAAGTTTTTGTCTTGGTGTACCTAAAATATTTTAACCCACAACAGCATCCAACAGCTACATGTCATGCATTGATTTATTTTATGTTGTTTGGCTGTCCTGTCACTACAGCTTGTTCCTTCCATAAGTAAGACAGTGACCACAAATATTTGGCTTTGAAATAAAAATGTATGAACGTACCATTCTTTTCCTCCATAGACTTTTTCTTACATTTTAGTACATTTTAATTACACTTTATTTGAAAAAAAATGCGAGGATCGGTTGACACTACTAAAAATAACGTTTCTAATCCTGCATTTAGTGTTAAATGTATTACATTTGGCAGAGCTGATGGAATAGCATTTTTGAACCTTTAAAAATCAGGTATTGTCTAAGTAAAACAAAAATTAAACACCTAAATCTGCTGTTTGGAATTGTAAAGCAAACTCAGTTTTACACCTACGCTGCATCTCTTGATAAAAATGTATATTTTCCAAATGTTCTCTTTTTGCATTATCGGATGCAACCACATTGCTTTGCAAACAAAAGACACAGATAAACATCAGGTAATGCACAATCCTTTCTAAATTTGAATTTCTGATTCACTGACATTTGAAATGTCATTACCTTTTTACTTCAATGTGGGAAAGAAGGATGCAGCAAGTCTTTTTTAAGGTAGTATTAATAGTATTGTAAGCTCACAAGTGCAGGGCCGCCTTCTCCTTCTGTACTAGTATGCCATAATTAATGTAAATGTTATTGTCAAGTTTGTAAATTGTCAATGTTAATATTATTGGCAGTTTCCATTCTCCCCTGTTGTAACAGCCCTATGGAATCTGCTCATACTCTATAAATAAATTGTAATTTAATAATATTTTATAACTTTTTCACAAACGACCAACCCAGGTTTCATGCGTGGAATCCTAGAAATCATAATTAATGTCCCTTCAAATATAACCATTGTGACAAACCCTGTAGCATAAGGGCCATAAATGTCACATTTAGGGGTCCTAAGCACAGTCCTCTAGGGCAATCAGAGTCAGGAACACCAGCTCCCAGTTGGAGCCCTCTTTAATGAAACTATGCTGGCCCAGACTGACCAGCCTAATCACCCACTAACTCAACCTCCCAGCCAGACCCAGCTACGCCAGGCTCTGGAAAACCTCCCCCAGACAGCACACACTGGTCCAGACAGGTATTGCCTCACTTGGCTCAGGGATGGTTGTCTTCAGGGCCTCTCCTTGCCCTGGGAGCACAAGGAACTTCCTCTTCCCCCAACAGTCTCTCTGAGTATCAAGCTCCAGGGTTTTTTTAATGTCCAGCACCTGTGCCTGATGCCAGCCCCATAGGAATCCTGGACCGGATCCTGCAGACTTCAAGCCACTTGGAAAAGCTGGCATGGATTTTCCACATAATGGGGAAACGGAGCATTGACCCACTCTTCTCTCCAATTGCTCCACCCCAGGGACCCATATGTATGATCTGCATAGCAGCTGTACCTGTACCCAGATGCCATGCCAATCAACTCCCTGTTGTTCACAGCCTCACACCATGGACAGCTATCAAATAGGGGCACAGCAAATAAGAGAACAAGCATATACAAATATAGAATTGAATGGATGATAAGAGGGTGCCTCTTTAACATGTGCTCTACTGTCTTTCATGCTCTACTACCTGAAGCAGCTTTGGTGCCACTTTGATGTTGGCAGTTTGTATTCCTCTTTCATAGTTACATAGTTATATAGGCTGAAAAAAAAAAAAAAAGACATGCGTCCATCAAGTTCAGCCTTTCCCATGTCTGTTAATTGTTGTTTGATCCAAAAGGAGGCAAAAAAACCCAGTTTGTGGCATTTCCAGTTTTGCAACAAACTAGGGAAAAAATCCTTCTTGACCCCAGAAGGGTCCCCATAATTTAAAAATGTTTTTGCAAGTATTCATCCAGTTGCAGTTTAAACGTCTGTACAGACTCTGATAAAACTACCTCTGCAGGCAGAGAATTCCACATCCTTATTGTCCTTACAGTAAAAAAACCTTTTCTTTTGCCTTAGTCTAAATCTCCTTTCTTCCAGTCTAAATGCGTGACCACGTGTCCTATGCATATTCCTGTTTATGAACAGGTTTCCAGACAATGTGTTGGCCCCCAATATATTTATATAATGCTATCATATCCCCTTAAATTTAAACAGATTTAAATTAGTGTTCAATTCAAGCCCCTTTTTATACACTACAATACTTTACTGGCCCTAGCAAATGCTGACTGACATTGCACATTATTGCCTAGTTTGTTGTCTATAACAATTCCCAAATCTTTCTCATTTGTTGTTATCCCTAATTCACTACCATTTAGGCTATAAATTGCTTGTGCATTCCTTACCCCAAATTGCATAACTTTGCATTTATCTACATTACATTTTTATCTGCCATTTGTGTGCCCAGCCCCCCAGTCTATCTTAATCCCTCTGCAGCAAAGTTATATCCTGCTTACATTGTATTACTTTACAGAGTTTAGTGTCATCTGCAAACACGGAAATAGGGCTGCAACAACTAATCGATAAAATCGATAATCTATCATGAAAATCGTTGCCAACGAATTTCGTTGAATCGATTTTTATCGAAAATGCTCTGAAAAATACCCCTTGTTTTATAATCCGGTTCATTTAGTGTGACTCACAGCAGTTACTACTTACAATTGGCCCCCGCCCATTTCCTTATAGCCGCCACACTGTGAGTGTTAAATTAATATTTGGGCTGCTGAAAGTTAGGGGAGGTGGGGACTAATTTAGGGACCGTTATGGTAAATGAGGTGTTTAGGGTTAATTTAGGGGCAGTTATGGTTGATGGTGTGTTTAGGGTTATTTAGGGACAGTTATGGTTAATGAGGTGTTTAGGGTTAATTTAGGGGCAGTTATGGTTAATGGGGTCTTTAGTGTTAATTTAAGGGGAGTTATGGTTGATGGGGTCGTTAGGGTTAATTTAGGACTGTGAACGAGTCTGTGAATCTATGAGGGCACTATGGGATATCTGGGGGGCATAAAGCATATAGGGTATATAAGGCATATGTGGGGAGGGTGGAGCGGCATGTCTGGGAGGCAGTGTGGCATATGTGGGGGTATGTGACATGTCTGGGAGGCAGTGTGGCAAGCCTGGGCTCAAATGTGCATAACTGGGGGGGCCAGGTTGGGAAATAAAAATAAGAAATGTATTTGTCAGTTTTTTTATTCTGCTGTTTGTTTTTAACATCCTGTTTGTTTATTCAATTATTTTAAACGAATGAAAAATTTACATGTATTTTTTTATCGAAGCCAATGTTCTACCCAAGAACAAGAATTTGCATCTAGTCCAATTTGCTAGAATTGTGGGACCATGGGCTTTTGGGCTAAAACAGGGATCAGACTGCTGCTCCATCTAGGTAGAATGCTGTGACAGAGCAACATTGGTTCCCATAAGTGAAAGGGAGTGTCCAATTGGCTTGATAATACACTCAGATGAATGGCCGGAATACTGCAATTTAAAAGCAAGAAGTTTCCGTCAATTCCATGTCAAGCACCAGGAAAACTTTGTCGAACCAAGGAAAGGAGCTCACACCCAGTCAATTGGGTGAAAACTAAAATTTGAAGGAAAATGAGAGGTGTAAGCCTACAATCGCATCTACATCATTTGTGCTGGAAAAATTTATTCAAGATTTATTAATTTACTGAGCCGATAGAGCACATATTAAAGTGGCACCGATAACAGTCACTCAGACCATCTCCGCTGCTCATTTTTTGTCATGTTCTAATAACCTCAAACCTTTGGTCCTGAAATAGTCAATATAGCACTATGCCTGTCTCATGCATGTGTAAATTCCCTCACTGAATTAACTTCTGCCTCAAAAGCAATATTCGTATTACTATATTATTTAAAGGTAAACATGAATAATCTACCCACACAAGGTCACATTTTTTAATGACAGCACCAGAATGTGTTAATTCAACATAGGAGCAAACAATTAACTATGAGAAAACACAGCATCCATATTTCACCTACATAAAAACAAATCATGGTGCAAAAAATTAGCTATACTATATATGTTTTATGCAAGACTCCTAAATACAAAACATTGGTTGCATTTTGTTCATCCAAGAAGAAGACACATTTATGACATTTTTTGGAAACTGCTGAATAGGCATCACTTAGCCAGATATTACTTAGCCAGACATTACTGACAATTACTGGTACGTAAACAATAAACCATGTAATAATCAGGCAGGATCAAACCTATTTTAGTGGATTCAGGTGACTTCTGTGTCTGAGCACTAGACCAGAAAGAAGTGTGTCCTGCTTCCCCAAGACACAAGCTGTGATAGAGGTTGATGGCCAGTAAGACCATGCTGAGGCAATTTTACAGCAATATGAGAGGTCCTGAGGGGAAGGACCAGGTGCATATGGTGAAAACAAGGCCACAATGTGCCATTCTCTTCTAGCACCTGGCCTTTAAAGCAGCTGCATCTGTCAGGAGTTAGATTTGGCAAGATATTGTGGCAAGCGAAAGAATAAAACATAAACAGGCAGCTATTTGCAGAAAACTTTAGCAAACATATTACTTTTATTATAGCTTAATATTTGCAAGTCACCCAAATTAAAAATGACACGCAGCAGTCATGGTGCGTGATATGTTATTGACAAGTAATTCATAGTAACACATAAAAACACTTACATATAGACTATAGACTTACATCTTTTTAAAAATTACCAAATGAAACCAGGTAATGTTTTTAGTTTGACATTTACATCATAGCTACTAACAGTTCTGGTTTTGTCAGGATAGCCATGACTGCTGCATGTCCAAACCATTTTTCTAATTCCTAGGACCTTTAGCAGTTGTGTATGCACAGTGTCTTAACTGGTCAAAATTCGGGTATTACATGTTGGTAGTTTGCATAATGTTAGCAGAAACAAACTGTGGCACCAAATATACATGGGAGAGTTGGCAAATTTG
Source organism: Spea bombifrons (assembly GCF_027358695.1). Taxonomy (NCBI): domain Eukaryota; kingdom Metazoa; phylum Chordata; class Amphibia; order Anura; family Pelobatidae; genus Spea; species Spea bombifrons. The sequence continues at coordinate 133,552,731 of NC_071087.1, read as the reverse complement.
GCATAGCAGGAAAAAATAATGACACATATGCTCAAAGAGTAATATGCACTAAACGTTAACATGCTAACCAGGGCTGGCCTTCGGGGTGTGTGAGCTCTGCGGCCGCACAGGGCGCCATGGTAGTAGGGGCTCCATGCAGCCGTCCATCACAAGGCCAGGCCCGCGCCAAGGCACAGCACCCACGCAGCAGGGAAGAGAGAGGGGCGCCGAGTGGTCGCTCATGAAAAGGTTTTCAGCAACCACTCGGCCCCCTTTGTCTCCTCTGCTCCCTACCGCTGCCCTGACTGCGGTGGTGGGAGTGTAAGGCCTTGGTCGCGGTGCAGCTCTCCATGATGAGCGCCGGAATATAATGTCATATCCCGACACTCAACAGTGAAGCTGCTAGCGCTGTGGCAGGACACGAGAATGAGGCCTCGCACTCCCACCACAGGACTTCACCAGGGTAAGTGAACTGGAAAGGGGGGGCTAGATAGAACGGGGAGAGGGGGTAGATAGTAGGGGGGAGAAGGGGTGAGAGGGGGTAGATAGTGAGAAGGGGAGAAGGGGTAGATAGTGAGGAGAGGGAGTAGATAGTGAGAAGGGTATTAGAGGGGGTAGATTGTGTGACTGGATGAGAGGAATGAATTAATGTGTGGATCTGATAAATAATCCTCAGAAGACAGAATTCCGTAAATACTTGGAAAAATGGGAGAATGATATAGCAGGTGAAATTCAGCATAAGGTTTGGAATAATTTTAAAAATTAAAAAATATGTACATTGCCTAAACCTGTTGGAGTTACAATTTAAAATTATTTATAGGTGGCACTTAGTTCCAACAGAAGTTTCTAAAATGTTTCCTTTAACTTCACCGAAATGTTGGAGATGCAATGCTAGCCAGGGCACATACTTACATATCTGGTGGGACTGCTCATACCTCTAACCTATCTGGAATATGATCTTTGAGACCTTTAGAGCAATAGGTATTGAGAATATTGAAAGAAGACCAGAAACAATACTACTCCACCTAGCATGGGCGACATTAAAACTACCCCTCCTCTTTCTAGGTACACATTCCTGTTAAAAAATAAAAATATTTTATTGTAAAAAATTGGAAATCACAAAATATACCCACTTGGTTTCAGTTTTAAAACCAATTGGTTTATCAAATTGAAGTGGAAAGAAATCAAAACAAAATAGCAGAAGAAGGCTTTAAAATCTGGGAAGCAGTATTTGAAAAAAAAAAAAAAAAAAAAAGTAAACTCTATACCAAACAACATGTGACGCCTCTATATCTGCCGGGAGCTACCCCTCCTTTTTGAGTACCAATTTGATTAACGTGATCAAGTATTTATTAAGATAATGAGTAATTTTAATGTTGATTGTATATAATGGATCGGTATGTGTAAGTCTTTGTCTTTTCTCTGTGGATGAATTGTGTGAATGAGTGAGAGGAATGAATTGGTGTGTGGATGAATTGTGTGAATGCGTGAGAGAAAAAATGAATTAATGTGTGACTGAGTGAGATAAATGAATTAATGTCTGTATGAATTGTGTGAATGAGTGAGATAATGAATGAATTAACGTGGGGATGAATTGTGAGAACGCATTATGAATATGTGTAACTTATTTGTGCGAATGAGTGAGAGGATGAATAACTGTGTGAAGGAATTGTGTAAATGACCGAATGAATGAGTGAGTGACTGTATAAGTGTTTTGTGTGTGTCATGGCACAAGCAGGGTGCTTGAGCCTTGGGGACCAAGATGGCACTGGCATGGTGTTTATGGGACAAAGATGGCACAGGCAGGCTGTTTATGGGACAAAGATGGCACAGGGTGGGCTGTTTTGGGACAAAGATGTCTGATGCTGGGCTGTTTGGGGACAAAGATGTCTTACACTGGGCTGTTTGGGGACAAAAATGGCTCGGGCTGGGCTGTAATTTGTGTGTGTAATCTGGGTGCTGGTCAAGTTCTATGTGGACACCAGGGCTGGCCTTTGGGGTGTGCAACCTGTGATCTATGCCTGTAATTTAGGGGGTTATTGATACCTTTAATGCTGAGTTTATATGTGATTTCCAGTTGATCTATACATGCAAAGCTGGATTTGTGTGTTATTCTGTTGTTCTATATCTGCTATGTTATGTTTCCATACATTTTTTTATGTATACCTACAAATACAGGGTTTGTATATCTTATTTAGTGAATCTATACCTTAAAAGCTCAGTTTACATGTGATTTCCAGTTGATCTATTTAGTAGAAATAAGGGAAGTGGGTATGCTACTCTATAGATCTTTGGTCAGACCTCACCTAGAGTATTGTGTAGCGTTCTGGAGACCCTGGATCACAATGTGTATAGCTTAGAATAGAAAAGAGAGAAAGAGAGAGGGAATGTGACAAAAACATGTAAATACATGAAGGAGTGTAATAAGGTACAGAGAGAAGTATATTTCAATGGTGTAAAGAGGTCAAAGTCTAAAATTACTGGGTCAGTGGCTTAGATGTAATTCAAGCACATTTTTACTTTACTACTTAGGAGGTAAATACAGAGCTGGCCTTAAGTGTTCTGGCGCCCTGTGCGGACTACTCCTCTGGCGCCCCCATCGCAAAAAAATAGAAAGGAAAAAATCTCCCCCCTCTGCCCCTTCTCACTGCCTCCTCTCTGCCCCTTCTCACTGCCCCTTCTCACTAGCTACCCTCTCTCTCTACTTCTCATTATCCTTACCTACCTGCGGTGGGAGCGGGAGGCATCCATCTTCCCGCTCTGCCGTGGCGCTCAGCATGAAACGCCGGCATCGCAACGGAGTCACGGAGAGTGAGGGGTGCCGAGCTGAAAACTTCACGAGCGACTGCTCGGCGCCCCTGTCCGGGACTTAAATTAAAACACGTTTTAACTTTATTTAACATCCTCCGTGTTAAATAAAGTTAAACAAACTTTATTTAACATGGAGGATGTTAAATAAAGTTAAAAAAAAAACAAACAAAAAAACCCCGATGTTTTAATTTAAGTCCTGGGCAGGCACCCCTGTTGCACACCCCTAAGGCTGGCCCTGGGTAAATAAGTGGAACGCCTTCTCAGCAGAAAAAATTTAGGAAATTTAAACATGCATGGCATAGGCATAGGGCTATCCTAAACATAAGACAAGACCAAGTGCCAGTTTAGGTTTTAAATCATTAAGCAGCAATTTTGAGGGCTCTAACAAAAAAGCATATGAAGAAAGCATGAAGTCTAATTATATGTAAATGTTTAATCTACCAAGAGGTGTAAATTAGCTATTGGTTCCTTTTGCTATATTTCCAACAATGTTTTTTTTCCCTTCTCATAGACTCAGATACTGGTTGGTGTTTTTGATGGGAAATAAAATGAGAAATGTCCTTTTCCAAACTGCATGCCATCTGTGAGGTACAGATGGAATAAAAGAGACCTGTGGTCTATACTGTTTCAGGCTGTGCGCTGTTTGGAAAGGATTTGTACCAAGTCAAGGACTCTGTTAAGGCACAAACACAAAGAAGCAGCAAACAGCTGAACAGCCACTAGACTGAAAACAGAATTTCCAATCAAGCTGCGGTGCCACATTTTTTATATAATACATACCATCCTTCATGGGGCTGATATGTCAGATCATATTTATCTTGCTATTTCTCCTACAAATAAATATAATTTGGTGTTATTGAATCATTTTCACTATGAAGACAAATGGTGTTGAATAATAAATGTTATCTTCTCTGAGATGGACATTCTAGATTGCAATGGGGAGAAATCCAGATGATGTAATTAGTGAAACAGCTCTTGTTAAATTGTTTTTAGGTTTCTATTTTGCATAGTCCAATCACCTTAAATTCAATTTGGAGCTGAGAACTGCATGTCTTTTGGAAAAATAAATTGGCTGATGGGTCTGATTCTGTCTTGTTAAACCTTAGGCTTTTGTCACAATTAAGCAGTCAGATTGTTTCCATCACTTATATTTTAATCCATTACGGTAATGAAAAAATTAAATTGCCTCTTTGTATTTAAATAATAACTTGGGTACATACCATCAATATTTTGTCTCTTCCAAAACAAAGATTGCCAGGTGAGTTTACTGCACAAATTAGAATGTTGCTTTCAAGACTGTACTGATTAAGTAATTCATGGATTTGGATGAAAGTGAAATCCCAAATGTTTATATACTTTCACACATTATTTTGAAATATTGTGTTTTTTATTTGTGCATATGACTGATCCTATTAACATATAGAGCAGAACATAGTCCGCAGCTCTGTACAGGAGGAGGGGGACGTTACACAGTGTACAGAAGACATGACAGAGGATGAATCTTGGGGCCATCTAATGTAGGAGTTGTGCTGACTCCATAGATTGGGTAGAGGGTTAAAAGGCATTTCTGGAGGTAGAGTGGCATTAATAAAATGGCATTAAAATGGCATTAAAAGGCATTTCATAGAGCACTCTGCCTACAGAAATGCCATATGCCCCCCATTTAACACTCTCCCCCCCCACATGCTTACTGGTGCTTCCGACTCCTTGCTGTGTAGTCGGAGCAGCGGGTAGACGTCTACGCGGAAGGATGTGTGGTTAGCAGTGGGGGTTGTCTGCGTCCATCGCGCAGACCTTCTCCGACTGTCAGAGAGAATTCCCCCGCACCGGAACTCTCCTCTCTGACAGTCGGCGAAAGCCCAGCTAGCTGTATAAATGGACTGGGGTTAAGGAGAAGTAAAGGTGACTGGATTCTAGCTGTCTCAACAATATTGCTTTTAGTTTCTTAGTTTGGCCTGTGCTCTTACTCTAGGAACCAACGCTGCCTCGGCGCATAATTGTCTTGCCTTCCTCTAATTATGAATTTGGGGAACATGTTGTGGGTGATCCTTGGGTTTTGATTAAGCTTCCTTTATTTTTACCTAACCTTTTACATTAGGTCCAGTTTAAAAGACTTCTATGACAAACCAGTCCACACCCTCTTGGTTGTCTCATTTCTTTCTTTACTTGGAGTTGCACCTTTTCAGAGCAATATTAATTAATTCCTTCTTAGTTAATATTATTGCATGCAAATGTTTGTATAACTACTTTAAATATATTTCAGTATCATTCATCAAAATAGAATCCAGTGAATACATGTCCTTATATTCAGGATGCACTTAGTCCATGTGGTATAAACTTAAAGTAATATATAATATATTTTTATTTGTTTTAGTGAAGTATGACCAGTTTTCATGACAGACATTGTAGAAAAAGTCATAAGCTCTATTATAATGCATGAGGGAATCCTGCAAGTCTGAAATCTTTGAAGTACACAATGTTTTACAGTCACTCAAATCACTTGACGCAGAAAAAGCATGAAATAAGGAGCTTTTTACAAGACCTGAAGTCAACTGTGCACTAAACATCAGACGATACATCACGTATGATTCCTCGATCGTGAAAAGCTCTGCAGACACAACGCTCAATATCAATATTCAGTTAAAAAAGATCAGCCCCTCACGCGTTTCTAGTTTATCTGAATGCCTTGCACATTGTTATCCTTTATTATTTTAAAATATTCTTTGTACATTGTTTAGAAACAGTACTTTACTCTTTATTAGACTGCAGAAAAAATGTCTTTGTAAATGTTAACGCTCCCGGCCTGATGATAGATATATTTATTCGTTATTCATGATTTCAAGTTTGGATAATATTGTCAAAGGACTTTTTATTGCACTTCATTTCTAAGAAAAAACATGTAAACATATTTCCCTTATACAATTTGACATTCAGTACCCTTTTTTGGATTTGCAGAGAAAACAGATGTATTGAGAATAATAAATGACTACCATTCCACAAATTCTTGAATCTCAAAGGTACAAAGTAAAGAATTTAAGGAATTTGTATCTAAAAATCCTTACTTCTTTTGGTAGGCCATTTGGAGAGGAAAGAGAGTGAAGGGTGTGCTTAATCAACCGAGCTATAATCAAAAAGCCCCACATGAGAGAGCACTGATTTTTATTGCCCAGTGGGCAGACAACATTGTGCCATACCATGACTCATGGTGCTGTTCTTAGATATGCTAATACCTTGAGAAGTTAAAGCAAAGGACACAATTCATTTGGCAAATGGAGTCTGGAGAAAATAGGACTGACCCTACCATATGTGGACAACCCAATTGCCCTTGGATTAAAAGATTGGTATTGGCTCGCATTTGTTTATTAGGACATTAAAAAGTATTTTGTGTGCCTGTTGTACACATTTCATGAATCACTTTAGGTGAGTGATAAGGTCTTGAACAAGACAAGTAAGATAACTGAAAATGCCAGGGATCAAGCAAAGAGGCTATAAGAAACCTAGTTTTTAGGTAAAAAAAAATAATTGATCCTTTGCTATGTTAGACTTTCAGATCTATAAGGAATCATTAGTGACAAGGACAACATTTTTTGTTAGTGGGGGTGGTAAGCTTATGTACTCATAAAAGTATAAAAATGCTACAGTATCTCACAAAAGTGAGTACACCCCTCACATTTTTGTAAATATTTGATTATATCTTTTCATGTGACAATACTGAAGAAATGACACTCTGCTACAACGTAAAGTAGTGAGTGTACAGTCTGTATAACTCAACACACAGCCATTAATGTCTAAACCTTGGCAACAAAAGTGGGTACATCCCCTAAGTGAAAATGTCCAAATTAGTCCAAAGTGTCAATATTTTGTGTGGCCACCATTATTTTCCAGCACTGCCTTAACCCTCTTGTGCATGGAGTTCACCAGAGCGTCACAGGTTGCCACTGGAGTCCTCTTCCACTCCTCCATGACCATATCACGGAGCTGGCGGATGTTAGAAACCTTGCGCTCCTCCACCTTCCATTTGAGGATGCCCCACAGATGCTCAATAGGGTTTAGGTATGGAGACATGCTTGGGCAGTCCATCACCTTTACCCTCAGCTTCTTTAGCAAGGCAGTGGTCATCTTGTAGGGGTCTTGTAGGGATCCTGCTCTGCTTCAGTATGTCACAGTACACGTTGGCATTCATGGTTCCCTCAATGAACTGTAGCTCCCCAGTGCCGGCAGCACTCATGCAGGCCCAGGCCATGACATTCCCAGCACCATCCTTGACTGTAGGCAAGACACACTTGTCTTTCTATTCCTCACCTGGTTGCCGCCACACACGTTTGATACCATCTGAACCAAGTCCTTAGTCTGCTTGTCTTCAGCAAACTGTTTGTGGGCTTTCTTGAGCATCATAATATTTAGAAGAGGCTTCCTTCTTGGACGACAGCCATGCAGACCAATTTGATGCAGTGTGCAGTGTATGGTCTGAGCACTGACAGGCTGGCCCCCCACCCCTTCAACCTCTGCAGCAATGCTGGCAGCACTCATATGTCTATTTCCCAAAGACAATCTCTGGATATGACCCTGAGCATGTGCACTCAACTTCTTTGGTCGACCATGGTGAGGCCTGTTCTGAGTGGAACCTGTCCTGTGAAATCGCTGTATGGTCTCGTCCATCGTGCTGCAGCTCAGTTTCAGGGTCTTGGCAATCTTCTTATAGCCTAGGCCATCTTTATGTAGAGCAACAGTTCTTTGCCATGAAGTGTCATGTTGAACTTCCAGTGACTAGTGTGAGAGCGATAACACCAGATTTAACACACCTGCACCCTATTCACACTTGAGACCTTGTAACACTAACGAGTCACATGACACCAGGGAGGGGAAATCGCTAATTGGGCCCAATTTAGACATTTCCACTTAGGGGTGTACTCACTTTTGTTGCCAAGGTTTAGACATTAATGGCTGTGTGTTGAGTTATTTTGAGGGGACAGCAAATTTACACTGTTATACAAACTGTACACTCACTACTTTACATTGTAGCAGAGTGTCATTTCTTCAGTGTTGTCACATGAAAAGATATAATAACATATTTACAAAAATGTCAGGGGTGTACTCACTTTTGTGAGATACTATATATGTTAGTTTGGTTAATATATTAAACTACAGATAGCAGTCATGAATCTTTCCCAGCAAACCAGTTGTGATACAGCATTTGTTACACATTTATGTGTTTCGGTGATAATTTGTCATGGGCACTTTCAGGATTAACAAAATACTGCTTATGTTTATGTTATTTCTAGTGATACCAACACTCCTGCTACCCCAGATAAAGTCCTTACTATGCTGACTGTACCTTTATTTCCTAATATTAGAGCTGAATGCGCAACTAAAACATTCTATGTTATAACTAATTCTGAATGTTAACAAATCTGTTTTAAAATGCCGTTTTCCTAAGAATTGCGGGTTACAAGGAAAATACATTTTTAACTTTTTAACCCCTTAATGACAAAGCCCGTACATGTACGGGCTCAAAATGCATTGTTTTCAATGGGTTTAGGGACCGCCCATTGTCCTTAAGGGGTTAATATATATTTTTTTTAAACATTTTTGCACAGTGGTAAAGGCACTGACCGAAAAACAACATATGAAGTAGACGTGCAAATGGACCAAAAACGATTCGGACACGTTTTCAGTTTGTGTTTGGCCCATTTGTTTCAGCTGAAAATCGGGGGGGGGGGCATTTTTAATGTGGGAACAAAATTAGTTGCCCAGTGCCCACATTCACTCTCTCACATTCATTCTTGTTAACTCTCTCACACACTCTCTAAATGTTTCCCTACCTTGTCTGCCAACCACTTCTGCTGACCACTTCTTAGATAGAAGATCTTTTTCCTTTGTATTCTCTCTCTGGTCCTCGTGGTCAAAATTCTGTATATTTGCAATTCATATGGATTCGGATGCACAAGTCTAATGTATAATATTTAAGGATTACACATATTTAAAAATACAGACCTTATTGTCAAAAGACAGAGATGTGAACACAAATTAACTGATGTCTAATTAATGCAATTTCATGTCAAGTGATTCTGCTAAACCGTTCCTAAGTTTGTAAATGAAAGTGTTTCTTATAAGGCAAGTTGAAGTCTAGGGCTGGCCTTAACAAGTCACTGTCAGAAGTAATTATTATTATTAGCACTTTATCCCACTGAGAAGTAGTACATGAACATGCAGTAGGTGTATATTAAGGAAAACGTTAAGCTTACGTGTTTGTAAAATTAAAAAACAACAGAGAAGAATATACAGAGACTTCTTGAGAATTTACAGTAAAATATAACAAATATGTTTAGAAATCAGTTAATAATATTTAAATAATGCTCATGTCTCCCAGCAATAAAAGTCTAGGTAATGTATGCAAACAGCAGACCCCTTTGAATGTTAATAATAAAATCTTGGAAAAGAATGGCACCTGTTTTAATGTTGATTGTACACCTTTGCCCCAAACAGCTGCCACAGAGTGCATTTGCCACCAAGCAGTTTATCAGTACCATCCTGACCCCCAAACAGCCTGCATGTGCCATCTTTGACCCAAGCTCCCCCCACAACAGCTGGTCTGTGCCATAATTTCCCTCAAACAGCTTTTCTGTGCCATCATTGACTCCAAACAACTTGTCTATGTCTTCTTTGCCCCTTTCCCCTTGCCCCTTAACACAAGCTAAAACACATACTAACACACACGTACACAATGATTCTAACACACATTCCCTCTCACACAACTCATGCTAACATACACACTCCACCTCGCACCACTTACACATCCATGCTCACACACTTAAGCATAACCAAACTGACATACACTTATATATACAGTATACATTCATGCTCACACACACTTATGCCTACACACACATACGTACAAACACACATACATACATACATCGGCCCGCCCCAACTTACCTCTCTCCTCTCTCTTGCAGCTTTCTCTCCGGCTGCTTACACACCGTGCGGGCAGGCTCAGTTTCACAGTGGGGCCCTTTGGGAACAATTTTGAACTGTTAAAAGGAGACAGGAACAAGTGGTCGCAGGGGTCGTCTGGACCCCCTAGAGGCACCGGCCCTGTCGCAGTTGGGATCCCTGTAGTTACCTCACTGTGGAGTCTGAACCTGGAGGCAAGTATCAGTCTCCTGTTTTGTTTTGCTGTATCTGTAACTTATAGCTTCGTGAATAAATGCCACTTACTTATTCTGAAATAAAAACTTTACATGTAGAACTTTCATATTCATTACTTAAAAGTTTCTGCAATCACAAGATTGAATTATAACTTCAGACACATAAAAATAATTTAACAAAGTAAAATTGTAATTTAATTGAACAGGATTGATATTTCTATAACTAAAATATAAAATGCATGAAGAATTCAACTGTCCTATTTAATGAACAGCAAAATAAATATATTACATCAAGAATGTTATTAATTTTAATAACCAAAGAAGTTGCATATGCTTTGATCTGTCCATGCAATTAACTGCATTAGAACGAAGATGACTTTGGAATTGCCGAACATTAAAGAGCTGCTAAAAAAGTTAAATATTCAATGGACAAACATTTCTATGAAAGTCATGGCAAGAACTATTACTGGAATTAGATGGAATGTTGGAGTTTCCTATTCAAAGTGGGATAATAAATAATGGATCGGGTCCCATCCTGTTTCAAGAATAACTACAAATAAGAATGTTAAATACTATTTACTGAGAAAATAAAACATAGATATATGTTTATTATTATGGCATGGAACTAATTTGGCCGGTTAATTAGTCCATTTTGATACGTAATACTCATAATGATTGCTATTCGAATTACTTGTAATACCTATATCATATGCATTGAATCAGATTCGCTATACTAAGAGGTCTCTGTACCCCTCTCTTTTATACCTCCTGTATAGGAGCACTACGCATGAAGAAACCATTACCAGTAACAGAAGCAGCAAAGGGAAGGAAAAGGTCGAAACAGATGATTATACCTTGGGCACCTACATATGAACATAGCAGAGTCCTAGATTGCTCTTAGGGAGCCTTTGCTACAGCTGAGCTAATTACCTATACACTATGCTTTGTCTCTATATATATTATCCAAAATAAAGAAGCAGAGGCTCAGCACTCAAATGATAAGGTGAGTTTATTTCACACAGGCAACGTTTCGACGCACAGGTCTTTCTCAAGCCATATATATATTATGGCTTCAGAACAGCTGGGAACGTGAACATATCCCCATCCGTGGAGAATTAATTTCTTTTACAGTTCTTATCTTCTGTGCTGAATAAATATGCTACAGTCTGATTGCTGCCCCATCTGCAATCTTTTCATTTATTCACTGCTGTTTCTATATATGGAAAACATATGTAGTTTTGGTTTGCCTCAGCGGATATAAATACTGTGAATAATTGTCAGGTGTTATTGATGAAGTTGAACAGTTTCTCCAAATTAAAATGACTTTTTCCTTTTTAACCATCAGTATTAAACTCTTTATTTTATAGACATTTGCCCATGATAAAGAATTTTCCTATGCATCCAGCATGTGTGGAATTAAACCTTCAACATATTAGTTTGTGGCTGTATGAGAGCAGTTAGTACAGTACAGTATGTGATAGCCATTCACCTTATGTGTATGCCATCGGAGCAGCCTCCTTAACTTCCTGTTCTCAGGATCTGCATCATTATTCTCTAAAGAATTGAGTGGGGAGAAGGCAATGTGCTTCCCTGAGGAAAGCATTTGAACAAAATATCACCAACAAACAAACATTCTTGATGAAGAATAATATATCGTATGATAGAAAGATAAAAAAAAAAAAACCTTGTCCACAAATTTGAGGTGCGGCTAGTAGCTTAAATGAGCACCTGCCTTAAACTAAACAGGAATTGGTTTTAAATTTTACACATGTCAACAAAACGTCTGCACATTTGCAACTAATTTTAGGCAGTTTAAATAGGGATCACCTTTGATTTCAGAGATTCATATCCCTCTAGATTGTAAGTGTCAGGAACCACTTTTTCGCTGCCTGAACCATGGCTTTTTTATACCTGTGGCGTTTAAATCTGCTACCACTAGTGGCCACCCTCCACCCTCTGGAGCACTCAGAACTCAAGTGTGCCTTGTTACCTGGGTTGAGCCCTAGTCTACATCCATCTGGGCCTTGTTACCTGGATTACCCTGCCTTTATGAACCTGCCCTGCCCTTCAGTCAGGGCCTTTGTATTGAAGTCTATGGACCTTTCTGCTGTGGCTCTGCACCTGTACTGTTCCTGGTTCCCTGCTTTGTGTCCTGATCAAGTGGATTCTCTGCTTTGTGTCGTTCCAAGTGGATTCCCTGCTTTGTGTCCTTCCAAGTGGATTCCCTGCTTTGTGTCCTTCCAAGTGGATTCCCTGCTTTGTGTCCTTCCAAGTGGATTCCCTGCTTTGTGTCCTTCCAAGCGGATTCCTTGCTTTGTGTCCTTCCAAGCAGATTCCTTGCTTTGTGTCCTTCCAAGTGGACTCCCTGCTTTGTGTCCTTCCAAGTGGACTCCCTGCTTTGTGTCCTTCCAAGTGGACTCCCTGCTTTGTGTCCTTCCAAGTGGACTCCCTGCTTTGTGTCCTTCCAAGTGGACTCCCTGCTTTGTGTCCTTCCAAGTGGATTCCCTGCTTTGTGTCCTTCCAAGTGGACTCCCTGCTTTGTGTCCTTCCAAGCGGATTCCCTGCTTTGTGTCCTTCCAAGCTGGCTATGTGCCTTTCGTACCCTTCCAAGCGGGCTGTGTGCCTTTCGTACCCTTCCAAGCGGGCTGTGTGCGTTTCGTACCCTTCCAAGCGGGCTCTCTGCCTTTCGTGCCCTTCCAAGCGGGCTCCCTGCCAAAAGACTTATTACCGGTATTTTATTTTGCCATACATCTGGTTTCTTGCTTAGACTGTATTACCCTTATTTGCTGGTCCTGTTATATACATAAAATCCACTGCATTACCTGGATTTCTGCTTGTGGTGTCTTTGTTTGCATAATCATGCACCGTGGGTTACAGACTGAACCCCAAGTATCCCCTGCGCATGGGCTCCTACCCGACCTGATCACCTAAGTCCTGACAGTAAGCTTGTTTGAGCAGGCCCCTCCTCACCTGTTGTCACTGTAAGTCAAATTGTTATGTTACATACTACGTGTTATGTCCTGTCAACCCATTGTACAGCGCTACAGAATTTGATGACGCTATCTAAAACAATAAATTAATAATAATAACCCATGAAACAATTGTTGTTAAAAAAAAAAAAAAAAAAAAACCCCAAACAAAAAAAACAAGTTTGTACGAATCCACAGGTCTACAGGACATCCAATTTTTTTCCTGCTACGCTATTATTAGACTTGTATCATAAGTGTGGAGTTTGTTGATGTTCATAAACCACTTGTCTTCTGGTTTTCTTTCTGGTTCTAAGACCTTTGGCTGACACAGTCTATATAATATTTTCTATACAAAGCAAAACATGTGCATTTGATTGTTATGTTTTGTTGCAAGTGTCGTTGAGTAAGCTATCAGGAACATAATTTATTGTGAAGGGGCACTGGTTGGAAGAATATGTGTCTTGGGGAACTTGGTTGCAAGTTTCTATGCTACTATAAACAAAGTTAATCATATGTGTATGAGATCTTTATACCCTCTTTCTTCTTATATGTTATTGTTCGGTCAGCCAATAAACATAATCTAAATACAATTGTATTACACATCTGAGATCTTCAAATGTGTTAAAGATGATAACTTTATTGGCTAAATTAGTTGCTTTAGATTGCAAGCTTTCTAGACCATGTAAATATATAGTTCTCACATAAAGTATGATATACCTGAGCTAGGGACATAAGTATTCTCAAAAACTTGTAATCCAATGCAATTCATCAAACCAATAAAAGTCTTTACCAAATTTCTTATTTTATTTCCAGGACTAACATGGCACAATCAGTCGGTGACCAGGTTAACTCAGATACATACAAAACACAGACAAATGGAAAACTTTCTTGTATGGGCCAGACTCATCTAAATCAGTAGAGAAAACGCTAATAAATATTTTGGTCCTTTCAAAAAAGATACAGACATATGGTGATAAAGAGGGAGATAGTTACCAAAAAGAGCAAAAAGCAGGTGGAAATAAATAATACTTATTATTTTGATGTCAGTAATAGTAACTGTTTTCTCAGATTTCTTTTGCCCACTCCCCTGTTATCCGGTGACTCACAGTTTCTAACAGCTGCATACACAATACACAATCCAGGTTTTGTGGGAAGGAAATGATTGTAAATACAGTTGGCATATTTATATCATATTTTAATAACCTTTGAACTATTGCAACATATAAGAAATTACTGTGATACAGCCATTTTGGCAGCCTAGTCGTAGGTAAACATGATATTTGTCACAAATACAAAAACACATTTTGATTTCTAGATATATACTGCACAACTCTATAGAAATGAAGCATGCCAGACAGTGTAATAAACAACAAAGCAGGATTTTTGCAACAACATAATGTCCATAATTGTGTGAGACTCGTGTTACAAAGTAAATATATCACAATTCTTTTCTATCTGGAAACATTTAAGGAAAATGCACAAGGTGATTAATTGAACTAATACCTAGTACTAGTTTTCTTTCTATATTAATTATAATGGGGTCACTATGCGACACTGCTTTGTGCCCTTACACCAGTGTGACCTGGTCTTGTGTTCAGAGTCATGCTGGGCCAGGCCTTTGAATGCTTCTGGCCAGCCCTGCTTGAGTAGTTCAATGTGCAGATGTCCCCCTGCCCCAAGATCAGCCTGTCTCTGATATCTGTAAGGTGAGTCATTTGAAAACTAGGCCTTTAGTTGATCATTGGAGCCATCATTAATTTATCAAAATAATAGTATATTTTGTTTATGTTCCCAGAAGGGATATTTGTCAATATGGCAGGGTAGAAGATAGCCCCATATGTTTGCATATTGGGCTATTTTAGAGCCACTTAATGGAATACCTTAATCTATATTTATGGTAGGCTGTACATAATGAGGCGGTCCTCTAAATGAATCAGGGATGCCTTTCAAATACTTCCAATGATCTTTCTTTTAAAGCCTGAGGATGTGGCTATGTGGCAGTAAAATCCATGTATCAACCTCTTCATTGAAAACACACATGTGACCATTCAGCCCCTATTCTTCTGATGGCCTCATAGGTAGATGTGATCCTTCCTTCCCTCCCTTGTCGAAGAAAGGATGTATATTCTCGCCCCCCCCACTGATCTTAGCCAAAAGGCCAAGAAGACATTCAAAGACACAGTAAAGACCCCACATTCATTTCTCTTATCTGATAAATATAGCAGATGCATTAGATTAGTGATTCCTGGTAGTCTCATCGAAGAGTTCATTTCAGTGGGAGAAAGATACAATATTATGCCTCATAGCATTTGTCTAGCATTAGATGAGCACCATTTGTACACTATTGTTCAGACTCGAGCGTTTCCTTTGGTGTTGCACTGTGATAACTCAACAGCATAATAACATGGCATTCTGCGGCCATACAAAATTCACATTCAAACAGACAACAAAAAGATATTGACATTAAAATATTCTATATTATTATTATTATTACTATCTTTTATTTGTTATAAAAGATAGAAAGCAAAAACTATCATTTTAATTACTTAAACCATTAATGGATTCACGTTGTGAATTTTTTAAGCTGCAATCCACTCACATGTTACATCCAACAAACCTCTGTTCTGGTTTTTCATTGGATGTTCCGAAACAAATATTAAACTCTAGAAAGAATATACATAACTAATCCACTGGTTGTAAATTTTCTCCTTTTAAATTTTTGGGATGGCATTTGTGCAAACAAACAGAATCTTCTGTTGTCGTAGCTCTGATCTGGCATGTACACAATAAGAGTTGAGGTTTTGGCATGTGATCGCAGGTATTTACTGTATTAGTTTCTATACACCTATTTATTTTTGTGTATTTCTTGTATTCCATTTGACATTTTTTTTGTATTGCCCTGATTGGCAAACATACCTATACTGGTTTGTGTTTATTGCGGTTATATTGTTTTCTATTAAAGTTCTAATTTGTGATTTCCTGGTGATATGAAAGTTCAATCACCAACAACCATCAACATTGTTTACTGTATATTTTATTATGTGTTATTTGTTTCCATGTTTGTTTATTTTCCATGGTGTAAGAGGCTTAACAAACTCAGTATAAAAATGCATGGAAATGCATGATTGTCCTTTAAAATGTGTTTTCTTGAAGCTGGCCAGATGTTCCCCCAATCCATGTAATTGGCCAACACTCCAAATAATAACTTCACAAGTCATATGGAACAGACAACTTTGCGTCTTTCAAGGCTATAAAATGTATAAAATTGCCTAACAAGTGCTCATTTCTGTACAGATCAGAGGAAATTAAAGGGCACCCTCCTCTTTCATGTATAGGTGTTACTTCTGCAATGGGGAAAAGTAGTAAAAAGAAGTAGAAAGACAAACGTTTCATTAAAAATAAAGAGTAGAATAGAGTAGCACATCAGCTTGGCATGGTGCTCATTGTTCTGGATGGGAGAACACAGATGTTTGAGAATTTGACCTCCCAGATGCAGTGGTGAATACAATAAAAAAAAATTACGCTAAAGCAGAACAAAAACATAGCTGGGAAAATAGTATGACACAGCAGAGATGAAAGATGGCTAGGAAAACACTAGGCTCACTTTTATGTTCACTGCATGAACATGAATTTGTCATTGATTAAGTTCCAGATATTGCTGGCCAGGACACACCATTTATTACCTCCAAGTACGTGACTGTCCTCTTCCTGAATATATACATAGCCTGATCCTCATTACCAGAAGTATTCAGGGAGTGGTAATAGTAACATCCAAAGGGTTATTTCTCTTTTATTCCCATGCACAAGTTTTCTAAGACATGGGAAATTAAGGCAAACCAAGTTAACATATCTGGGAATTATCAAAATGATATGACCCTTTAAATAATAACCCTTTAATGGGCCATCACACAGAGTCTATGTAGAAATTCTTAACATCTGTCAACCAAATATCTCTATTACCCTGAGATTTCCCAGATATGGTGATTAACCAAATATATTATATATGTCAAACGCCTGTTATAGAAAATATTTTAAAAAAATCCAAAAAATGTTTGGCTGCCTGCATGTCAAGAAAGAGTGTAAATTTTACTGAATTTATTTGCAGGTGGAGGGTGGGTGACTGGTGGTACCATAATATCTGACCCCCTGCATGGAAGCAGGGATCCGTTTTTTCACTGTGACAGCCACCTGATCTAACTATAGGACAAATGGCAACCTGTTGGTATATTGTTTTTACTTATTTTTTTTTACTTTTTATGTTTTCTATTTTTATGTACTTATTTTTATTTATCTGAGGCTCTGGCTTATCAGCAGCACTTACTTTTCATGAATTGCGTTCTTTAAGCACACAATGCATCTTGTGTGATTACGCAAGACTTCAGTCACTCGGTAGGTTAATGGCGATCCAGTCTGCCACTGGATAACTTTTTTTAATTTGTTTCTTTTCACATAAAAATGGGTAGGCTATGCAGGTCAAATGTTTCTTGCCTGCTTTCAAATATTATACTGTGTTTCTGTGTAAGTAACTTGCTCTATTAATTTTTACACTTATGGATATCATTGGGCACGTCATTGCCAGTGTTTTTCCCTTTAACTGTGAAAACAAAATTGCAGTTGTTGATCAACCCCCTGACACTCCTTGTGTTAATGCTGTAATATTGGCTTCTGTCTCTGCAATACTATAGAAAGGACAACACCATATGAGACAGGACCCTATTGTAATAAAATGTTTACATGCTCCACTAATGGCGTTCTGCTGTTTGCAGCCAGGGAACTGTTAGATCAGTGACCTCAAAGGGAATGAATATTGCTTTCTTTCTTTGCTAACAGTTAATTCTTCTTCTTGCACATGCAAAAACATTGTCATCGCCATCTCTTGAGCGAAGAAGAATGTGTATCGAAGCACTGGAAAATAACAAATTAGACACATTTCCTTCAGTTTTTTTGTATAGGTGCCCAACTGAGAACCAGAAAATGAAATCCCTGATGCATAATTTTAGAACATCTGTTCTGCCCCTAATCTCGGTCATGTGAAGAAGATGCAACCATTTGCATTTGTTTTCTTTACTCAGAGATGAACTTCTGTTCCTCAGAAACAAAAACAATTTAAGAATTTAAGAGCACAAACTTTATTTTCTGCCTTTTTACCACTGATGTGGACCGTGAACCGCATACAGTATAGCCAAAAAAACCCAAAACCTTTGCACTTAAATTTGGGTGCATATTAAGGGGCAGTAGTCAGTTAAGGCCCCCAATACCATGTAGTGTAATAATCGTACATGGAACCTTGTTTAAAAACAAGATATGTAAATCCTCAGATCAATCCCTTTTTAAGTATATATTTGAGAATATTATCAGTATTTTCTTTTTTCTTGTGTCAATAGATAGTAATTATAGGGGGGCCTTTATGATCTTTCTAGCATGAGTTAAGAGACTCAAATATCCCAAGAACTTTACCATCCAAAGTTTTTTAGTATGATTACTAAACATGCAAATATGAATGAATTGTGGATGAATTATGATGACAATGATGATATGAAAAATGGAATCTTGCCACATTAACTATTCATTATGAAGATCCAACTGTGAAAAGATAGAGCCGTTAAATGAAATTGCTACCTTTTATTGCGCCACATATTTGTTCTGTAGGGGAGGTCAAATAGGTCCAGAAGGCTTATGCCACTTTACATATTTTTCTACATTGCCTCAAAGGTATCAGCTTTGACTAATGGTTCCAACTGCAGTGGGGCTAAAATGGCTATATCTGTTTTCCTGTTGGAAGCCTAAAGAGTGCCTTTCCTAATGCTATACCTTACTATTTAGTGAATTAACGTCCAAGGTTTTATATGTTCTTCTTTTTCAGAATTTATAGAAGCAGAGGAAGTCTAATAAGATGCAAAAACTCTTGTGAGATGAGGTTGCACATTTAAAAAAACGAAACAGAGAACATATCTTTAAATTAGAATCTTGGTTATCATAGGGCACTTTAAACACATTTGATATTTATGAGCCTAGATGAAATAGGCTATACACTTGTGAGTACATCATATATATATATCATCTGGATGAAGAAGTCTAAGGCTCTACACTTTTCCATAGGGTAGTTTATTGATAAGTGTTTTGTTTTTAAAAAAATGTGCACCCTCTCACTTGTTTTAGACTGTATATCATACTGTATATCATACTGTAGGTGTGTGTTTCAAGATTTTTGCTATTATAATTATAAAGAGTGCCCACACATTCACAGAAAGCACAGTGCAAAAACTTTGTTCCACCATATTGTGGTAAAGTGTGCATGTGTACAATACACAAGCTAGTTTTGGGGCGGCAAACCTGTACTTATATCCCATATAGTCAGGAACTGACGCTAATACAAACTGACCAGACACTCACACTAACACACACAGGTTGGTCACTGAGAGCAGAGCCTTAAAATATACACATGTTTTTTTCCTAACCTTACTGGGCTTAACCCTACTGTGCAATGACCAGAATAGTAGAAATAAATAGAATTTAGATTTTTGTTGCACAGCAAGGTGTCTGTAAATCTCTCTGATGTACTTTAATACCTACAGCTTAATAGCTGGTGTCTTGGTGTCATCCTCTGACCACATGCTGTAATGACCAGAAGATGTTGTCAACAAATGACAATAATACAAAACTGTTGCAAGGGTTAAGTAGTAGTGGATTGTCAATCTATGTTCATTGTGCTTCTTGGGTCACATTTAAGACTGTTAAAAGATTTTTGTTAAAACTGTCTTTTTGTTGTTGCTTAATCAGTAACTAAGGACACATTGTACTTGATCCCCATGTTGTTCGCCTATCACTGAAGCATAGCATACATGACCAATGGTATTGGGCCATTTTGTTGGTTTCTAAAACCAGTTTGGAGTCTTTCTACCAAAATCTAATTTGGTACAAGACTAAATCCAGTCCGTAAAAAATATACACTTCTACATTAAGACTTAGGAGTTTATTCATGAACAATGAGTGTGTAGATGAGTAGCATTGAATAGTTATAATGATTATTATGTATTATTGGTGATATATATATTGTATCATTGTAACATTATTAACTTCCTTGTCAATGCAGTATTGTACCAGGCATTTGTTTTCTTATTCTTTCATATCATTACTCTAGAGATGGGAGAAAGAAGAAATATTATTATTGAATATTTTTATTGAATTTTATAATAGTAGATGGTAGTTTATTACACAAACCAGAAATGAATGAATGATGTCTCCCATGCGTCCACTGCACTAGTGCTAATGAACATACAGTGATTTATTTCAGCTGAAAGAAGGGTCCTAATTAATTTGCCTGCTCCAGTCTTCTGCCCAGAGACTTAGAACGTGCTGCTTCTGTTCGTTGCCATTTTCAAGCCCTTGTTTAGCCAATGATCCGTACACAACAAACAGGAGAGAAAAAGACAAAGGCTGTGGCAAAGAGTTCAATGTATATCCCATATACATGAATGGAAAATCAAAAGATCTAGCTAACCACAATAAACAAGAAACACAGATACAATGTGTTTTCAATGACACACGTGAGATATATATTTTTTTTATTATTCAGTAGTATTTTTTCCCCAAGGAAATGAACATTTCCTGTAACTGCAAACATCATCTTCTTTTTGAGGCATATAAATTACCGTATTTGCTCGATTATAAGACGACCCTGATTATAAGACAACCCCCCAAATCTTAATATTAATTTAGGAAAAAAAGAAAAACCCTGAATATAAGACGACCCTATAGGAAAAAAGTTTTACCAGTAAATGTTAATTCATTTAAACTATTTTTTTAATAAAAGCTATGATTGAGAAAAAATATTTTGGTTTTATTTCCTTCTATTTTCCAACCTGCCCCCCAGTTATGCACATCTGCCCCAGAAATGCCTTATACCCCCTATATGCCACTGTGCCCCATGATATGCCTTTTAACCATCTAAATGCCACTATGCCCCATGATATGCCTTTTAACCCTATATGCCACTGTGCCCCATGATATGCCTTTTAACCCTATATGCCACTCTGGCACTTAGAGGGTTAAAAGGCATATTATGGGGAAGAGTGGCATATAGGGAGGTTTAAGGCATTTCAGGAGGCAGAGTGGCGTATAGAGGGTTAAAAAGGCATTTCTGGAGGCAGAGTGGCATTAAGGGGGTTAAAAGGCATTTCACAGAGCACCCTGCCTCCAGAAATGCCTTATGCCCCCCCATTTAACACCCCCCCGCCCCACTTACCGGTACTTCTGAGACTCCTGTCATGTAGCTGGGGCAGCGTGTAGACTCACGCTGCAGCCGGAAGGAGGCGTGGCTAGCAGCGGGGGTTGTCTGCGTGCATCGCGCAGACATTCCCCGGCTGTCAGAGATCAGAGTTCCCCGCGCCGGTGCCGGTGCCGGTGCCGCACCGGTGCGGGGAACTCTGATGTTTGACAGCTGGGGAAGGTCTGCGCGATGCACGCAGACAACCCCCGCTGCTAGCCACACCTCCTTCCGGCTGCATTGTGAGTTGTAGACATCTACACGCTGCCCCAGCTGCACACCGGGGACTCTGAAGTACCGGTAAGTGGGGCGCGGGGGTTGAGACAGGAGGATCCAGATCCCCTGCAGCTGCGATGTGCCTTTAAAATATTGTGGTGTCTCCCTTGCAAATTGCAGTATCCCCCTTTATGCATCTGCCCTTTTAGCACACCAAACTGGACACCAAACACCAAATTTAGGTACCACAAAACCAGATTGAGATTATTATTATTATCCTTTATTTATATAGCGCCAACAGTTTACGCAGCGCTTAATACAATACATAAATTCAAGGGATATGACAAGAATTGACAGACTAAGACAAACCGATACATTTGGTGGAGAGAGCCCTGCTCGCAAGCTTACAATCTAGAGGGAAATGGGGTGACAAACATAAGGCACAGAGAAAGGGTGAGAGGTATTGTGGTGGTTGTATCGATGACAAGGAATTTCTAGCAGCTAAGATGACATGCTTCTCTGAAGAAGTGGGTTTTTAGATGTTTCTTGAATGTCGGGAGGGAGGGTGAATGCTGAAGGTTCCTTGGGAGCAGATTCCAGAGATATGGGGCAGCTCGAGTGAAATCTTGTAGACGGGAAAAGGAAGAGGTGATGAGTGAGGAGGAGAGCCTTAGCCCATGGGAGGAACGTAGGGATCGAGTAGGAGAGTATTTGCTAATGAGGTCAGAAATGTACGGAGGAGCAGTATTATGGATGGCCTTATATGTCAGTACCAGGATCTTAAATTTAATTCTAAAGGTAATTGGGAGCCAGTGGAGGGATTCACAGAGGGGGGAAGCAGAAGAGGAGCGACGTGCAAGGAAGATGAGCCTAGCAGCGGCATTTAGGATAGACTGTAGAGGAGAGAGTCAAGACAGTGGAGTGCCAACCAGAAGAGTGTTGCAGTAGTCAAGACGGGAAATGATAAGGGAATGAACCAGGGCTTTTGTGGATTCTTGGGTGAGGAATGGGCGGATACGAGAGATGTTCTTTAGGTGCAAGCAGCAGGATCTGGCGAGGGACTGAATGTGAGGGATGAAGGAGAGGTTTGAGTCAAGGATGACCCCAAGGCATCGGGCCTGGTTAGTAGGAGAGATAGTCGTGTTGTTAATGGTGATAGAGAATTCAGGTAGTGTTGTGACATCCATGAAGAAATAGCAGACAAGCAATTGGTAATACGGGACAGGAGAGATGGAGAGAGATCAGGAGAAGACAGGTAGATTTGGGTATCATCTGCATATAGGTGATACTGGAGGCCAAATGAGTTGATTAGTTTGCCAAGAGAGGAAGTATAAAGAGAGAACAGCAGAGGGCCAAGGACTGAACCTTGGAGGACACCAACCGAAAGTGGAAGGGGTGATGATGTCTTGCCAGAGAAGTTGACAGAGAAGGAACGGTTAGACAGATATGAGGAGATCCAGGAGAGAGCTGTATCTCGAATGCCTATAGAAGCAAGTGAGTCTAGAAGAAGGTGGTGATCAACAGTATCGAAAGCAGCAGAGAGATCCAGTAGAATTAGAATAGAGTAGTGACCTTTTGCTTTGGCAGAGAGCAAGTCATTGGAGACTTTTGTTAGAGCTGTTTCAGTAGAGTGAAGGGGTTTGAAACCAGACTGTAGAGGGTCAAGGAGGGAATTAGAGGAGAGGAAGTTAGTGAGGCGATTGTACACAATCCGTTCAAGCAGTTTAGAGGTAAACACCTTTATTACATATAAATAACAAAACAATAATGAAATCCAGAAATGTAGTCAAACCCCACAGCCAGAAGTCGGGAGCCAAAACATGAACTCAGACAAGCAGAAGTCAGTATACCGGAGGACAACAGAGTGAGACACCAGCCAGGCCAAGGTCAACACAGATTAACAGCAGATAGAATGGTAAATGCGCTTGGTCAGAGAGATACTGGGGAACACACATTTGATGAGTCTGTATGATAGGCCAAGGGTTAATAATTAAAGAGTTCCAACTCAACTCATTTTGAAAGATCTCAGGTGCATATACAACAAAAACACAATCTAGCGCAAGAAACAATACAAGAAGACCGCCCTTTTTGCACTGCCAGTGTCAGTCACCTATAACTCCTATCACACATATCATCCATAAGGCTCATCATGTAGTAGCTCATCTGTCCATTTTTTAATAAAATACATAAATATGCATTAATATATATTCATACAAATATAATTGTGTCTTTTGTGTGTGTTTTTTTTAATTACTTTTTTAAAAAAAATCTTTAGGGAGAGAGGGGATTTAACAGATGTGGGTGGGCACTTTGTAGGCATGGTGTCTGATTCCCTGCATATTTTTTCAATATCTAACTAAAGAACAGAGTCCAACATACAGACATGCCACTATTTGTGACACAGAAGCAAGCAGCCACATTAGTTTGCCTGCACTATGCTTTCTGCTTTGCAATTTGATTTGTTTTAGGAAGAGATCTCTGACATAGGGACACCAGCAAGAATTTCTACAGACTGCCTCAGGAAGTACTACCAAGAACCATTTTTATGATAGCGTGGTGCATCATAAAGGACATAAGGAGTTACACAGATTGAAAAACTTTAGACAAGAACTGTTCAACTTTTTTGGGTAGAATATTAACTTTCACTTGCTCTTAACAGGCTATATAAACAGGGTAGAGAGTATAATGTTGCATGGGTAGAAAGGGCATTGAGGGAGGCCAGAACTGATCCAACCACAATTGAAGAACTTTATAAAGAACCTGGCTGTTAGGTGTAATTTAGTGCAATATACACATTTTAGAACAGTTGAATGCAGATACTTTTGAGAACTACTCATAAAAAATCTAAACAATTTAAACTTTATTTATACCAGTATTTTTTTTAAACTAATTTTTCAATTCCCATATGTAGATCATTTGCTTAAAACAAAAATAAGCTGATCTTTCCAGACAGTCTATTTCAGGGATGTCTGTCGTTCACATCAAATGAGTCAGTGCCATCATTAGTACTTTGTCATCCTGTTCAGAATAGAAACAACCATTTGCGTGAAAATAATAATTCTGTTACATATAACAATGTTTGTATCATAGCGTGATTTGAATCAGTTTTACAGTCAAGAAAACTTTTTTTATTGTTGATATCTAGTTTATAGTCGGAACATGATTTTTTTTCCCGGATAATATTTTCTTCTTGTTATAGCAAGTTATGTGTGTTGATCATTAGTTTTGCATAATAAAATGTGTTTACAATACAGATTTATTGGAAATGATGTGACAGGATTATTCTGTGAATATTATGGCTGGCAAAAAAAATTGTAGGTGTTTGTATCTGCTGTATGAATTTTTTAAATTCCTGATCATTGCCCTATGTATTTAGTAATTTGAGTTCTGCTAGACTATATGAAAGGACATGCTGTCTATATCTACATCTACATCAGTATATTGTGTAATGTGGAATAGGAATTGATTAAAATAATGTAATAACTGTACTAACTGCCTGGTAATTAGCATACCTCCTAACTGTATCAATTTATGTAGGAAAGTCTAATTTTTAGGGGTCTGTCCATGTCACAGATGCCTGCAGGAACCACCACCTAGCCCAAAATTGTTGACCCCAAAATTATTTTAAAAATACATAAGGAGGCTTTGGTAACCCACTGAGCTGCTCAAACTTTATAAAAAAAAAACAACCCAATTTAGACATAAAAGGTAAAATGTCAAATTAGAAAAATATTCTAAGACACTCCTTTCTTTGTCTGCAGGAGACCACCCATTAGGGAACTGTGTAGCCCAGACACTTTACGATGCTCTTAATAAGTTAGGTTTTGCCGTTACGCTTCCTTGTATCTTGTCTGCACTGAGTGTGTATGTGGTCAAGGGCGGATCCAGAGCATGGTCTCAAGAGGGGCACTCACACTAACACACAACTAGACACTTGCACTAACTCACACACCCAGTCACTTACACCAACACAACTAGACACTCATAACTAACACACATATACATTTGGCACTAACATACAGCATACACAGGGGCGTACCTAGAGTATTTGGCACCCGGGGCGGATCCTGTAAGTGGCACCCCCCCCCCAAATGTAAAGACATCTACAAAATTATGCTGGCAAGAATACTTATTGCACCAATTTGTAAACTGTATGTCAACTGTAAACAACAAGAAATCTGAAAAAATAAATTAATAACTTATAAGTAAAATAAACACATATAAATAACATTTACTGAACATATAATAGTGCTTTCTTTAATAACCCTCCAAAAAAACGGCGTCCACATTGCCCACATAGAACCTGACCAGCACCCAAATTACATACACATAGGACGTGCCATATTTGCCCCCAAACAGCCTAGCATGAGTCAGCATTGTTCCCAAACAGCAGAGTGTACGCTATCTTTGTCCCATGAACACACTACCTGTGCTATCTTTGTCCCATAAACACCCTGCCTGTGCCATTTTTGTCCCATAAACACCCTGCTTATACCATCTTTGCCTTTTTGACAAATCAACTATACACCTATGATTAACACAAACACTTTTACAGTCACTCACTAATTCACTTTCATTCACACAATTCATTCACACAATCAATTATTCTTTTACACAAATTATTTACACATATTCATTGATGCATTCTCACAAATTCATTAATTCTCTCACTCATTCACACAATTCATCCACACATTAATCCATTCATTTTCTCTCTCTTATTCTGACTCTTTATTTCAATATTCTTGCTACCCTCCTTTATCCCTATCTACCCCTTCTCACTCCCTTCTCCCTATCTACCCCCTATCCCCCGTCTCACTCCCTTCTCCCTATCTACCCCCTCCTAACTATCTACCCTCTCCCTCTTTGAAGTTCACTTACCTTTCAGGAGTCCTGCGGTGGGGGTGCAAGGCCTCTGCCTCCCAGCTCTGCCACTGTATGGAACAGTATAGAGTGATGGGAGTTATGATGTACTTTAGAGCTTAATTATATAATGAAAAATACATTGGAAATGGTACAGCATAACACCCATCACTCTCACACACTTACCAATCCGCATTTACCAGTCCACACATACCAGTCCACAGATTCCACATTTACCAATCCACACATACCAATCCACAGATTCCACACATACCAATCCACATTTACCAATCCACACATACCAATCCACACATACCAGTCCACAGATTCCACACATACCAATCCACACATACCAGCCCAGATTCCACACATACCAATCCACACATACCAATCCACAGATTCCACACATACCAATCCACACTTACCAATCCACACTTACCAGCCCACAGATTCCACACATACCAATCCACATTTACCAATCCACACATACCAATCCACACATACCAGTCCACAGATTCCACACATACCAATCCACACATACCAGCCCACAGATTCCACACATACCAATCCACACATACCAATCCACAGATTCCACACATACCAATCCACACTTACCAATCCACACATACCAGCCCACAGATTCCACACATACCAATCCACATTTACCAATCCACACATACCAATCCACATATTCCACACATACCAGCCCACAGATTCCACACATACCAATCCACATTTACCAATCCACACATACCAATCCACAGATTCCACACATACCAATCCACACTTACCAATCCACACATACCAATCCACAGATTCCACACATACCAATCCACAGATTCCACACATACCAATCCACATTTACCAATCCACACATACCACACATACCAATCCACACTTACCAATCCACAGATTCCACACATACCAATCCACATTTACCAATCCACATTTACCAATCCACACATACCAATCCACAGATTCCACACATAGCAATCCACACATAGCAATCCACACATAGCAATCCACTCTCACTGTCACTGAATGATTTCCTACCTTTCCTCTTTTCTTCTTGCAGCAGTCAGCTCCTTTTCTTCCTCTTCGCTCCTCTTCTTCTGTCTTCTTCCGGTTCAGAGGGCACGGACGAAGGTGGGCGCGGCTTCAGCAGCAGTTTCCGCGCGGATCGCGAGGGAGCGGTATCGGAGGTCTTTAACAGACCTCCGGCTCCCTTGAGTGATTTTAAGCCGGTTCAAGGGAACCGGCTTAAAATCACTCAAGGGAGCCGGAGGTCTGTTAAAGACATCCGAGACCGCTCCCTTGCGAACCTGCTCCTCCAGCGGCGGACATTACTGTCCGTCTCTGGAGGGGTGCCGGGTGCCGGCAAGTTGGCACCCCCCTGATGAGCGGCACCCGGTGCGGACCGCCCCCCCCCGCCCCCCGCTAGGTACGCTACTGAGCATACACCAAGACATCTACACAAACATACCCAGATACTCAAACACAACCAGTCACGCACATACCCAAAATATACCCAAGCACTGCATAATTTGATGGCGCTATATAAAACAATAAATAATAATAATAATGATGATGTTCACACACTAAAATATCCAAATACACACACACACACTAACATACCCAAACCCTAACACTAACATCCCCTGACAAAGACACGTGTTCACACAATAAAAAAGCCAGACATACACTAACATACCCAGACACACTTTGACTAACATACCCAAAGACACATGTTTATACACTAACATATCCAGATATACATGCTATATTCTAACATACTTAGGCAGACACACATGCATACACTAACAAACATACACTCAAACAGATACTATAATACCCCGGCAGACACACATACCCAGACACACACTAGCATGCACACCTAGGCAGACACACTAAGATACCCAAAAGGCACGTGTTCACACAATAACAAACCCAGAAATACACTAATGTGCTCAGACACCTATTGTAACATAACAAGGCAGACAAACACTAACATACCTAGACAGACACACATACACTAAAATACACACCCAAACACACACTACAATACCGAGGCAGACATACACAACAATACCCAGGCAGACACACACATAGCCAGGCACACACTAACACAGAGGTATATATTTTCTCGTAATTGCTAATCAGTGTGATATACAGTTGTGCTCAAAAGTTTGCATACCCTTGGAGAATTTATAATATATGCACCTTTCTTAAAGAAAACATGAGTGAGCAGGCCAAACACATTTCTTTTATTTCTGATGGGATTCATAAATTAATAAAACAAAAAATGGCAACAAAGAAAAAAATTAAATGACCCCTGTTCAAAAGTCTGCATACCCTTAGTTCTTAATACAGTTATTGCCTCCTTTAGCATCAGTGACAGCATGTAATCTTTTGTAATAGTTGTCTATGAGGCACTAAATTATTGTAGGTGGTATAGCTGCCCATTTGTCATGACAAAATACCTCCAGGTCATGCAAAGTATTTCTCCCCAGAGGGGCTCGATGAAATTAAGGTCAGGAGACTGTGATTGCCGGTCCAGAACCAGCACCTTTTTCTGCTGTATCCAATGGAGGGTCAACTTGACCTTGTGCTTAGGTTTATTGTGGTGCTGGAAAGTCCAAGAGCATCCCATGCGCAGCTTTTGTATGGAAGAATTCAAGTTGTCTGGCAGTATTTTCTGATAAAATGCTGAAATCATCTTACCATCAATTTTCACAAGATTCCCTGTGCCTTTAGAGCTCACCCCCCAAAACATCAGTGAGCTGCTACCACCATGCTTCACAGTGGGGATGGTATTCTTTTCGCTATAGGCCTTGTTGACCCCTCTCCAAACATAGCGCTTATGGTTGTGACCATAAAGCTCTATTTTGGTCTCGTCACACTAACATACAGTGTGCCAGAAGCCATGAGACATGTCAAGCTGTTGTTGTGCATATTGTAACCGGGCTCTTTTGTGACATTGACGCAATACAGGCTTCTTTCTGGCAACTCGACCATGCAGCTCATTTTTGTTCAAGTATCGTCATATTGTGCTCCTTGGAACAACCACATTATCTTTTTCCAGAAAAAAAAAAAAGCCCTGTGGGTTTTTCTTTGTATCCTGAACAATTCTTCTGGCAGTTGTGGCTGAAATCTTTCTTGGTTTACCTGACCTTGGCTTGCAGTTTAAAAAGCCACAGGTGTGGGAAATTAACCTTTAATTGCTATTTTAACCTGTGTGTCACCTTGTGTGTCTGTAACAGGGCCAAACATTAAAGGATATGTAGTTTTGATCAGTGCCATTTGGGTGATATCTGTTATCATTTTATAAAAGAGCCAAACAACTATGTGATAAAAATGGCTTCATATGATCACTAGCATTAAATAAGGGTTTTTTGCATGATCAGTCATATTTTCAAAATCAATGCCAACATTTCACAATTCCTGCCAGGGTATGCAAACTTTTGAGCACAACTTTATTAGTAATGGCATCAGATGAATTTATATTGCAGTAAGAAGTATTGCGCCAAAGCTCCAGGTGTAGAACAGCTACCGCAAATCAGTTGCTATAACTCAGCAGTGTAATGAGTATAGGTAATAGTAGTCCTAGTCTTAGTTCCAACAGAGCAGGCAGTAAAGATTGTAATCTGTAAGGCCGCACTTCTTTCCAATTGGAATCATTCAATGATATAATTTAACCAGGGGCAATTGGATGTGAGTGCGGCTATATGTATTGCAATCTTCACTGCCAGTGGAGTTATAGCAACTGGTTTGGGAAGTAAGCTGTTCTAAATGTTTAATAACATTTTGGCACAATACTTCTTATCAGCTATATCAATACACACACAAGTACATACATTATCACACACATCTATGCTCACACACACAAAATTACACATCCATGCTCACATACATATGTATATATTTATATATACATATATACAAATACATTTACACATATAAATACATCCCGCTCCTGCTTACCTCTCACCATTCCAGCTGCTTTATTTCCGGCTGCTCGCACAATGTGTGAGCAGTCTCGGTTTCACCGCGGGATCACATGAGGTAACGTGACCCTGATACACTCCTGTTCGCATTCAGTGCGAGCAACTTCACTTGTACTGCACAGAGGAAGCAGGAAGGGAGCAGAGTCATGTGATGTCACGTACATTCATTGGGTTATGCTTCCTGTGTAGTACAAAAGACCCTCCCACAGGTAAGCAGCAAGGACCTTGTGATCCCGGTTGCCCTGGCTGCTGATCTCACACGGGCCGCACCTCGAGGTCCGGCGGGACGCATTTGGCCCGCGGGCCGCATGTTGGATGCCCCTGCAATATTTTTTTGATATATCTTTCATTTAAGAGATGAATATGTATTTCTTTATTAAATAGTTTCTGCCAGAGGGTTCTAACAGAAATAGTAACTTGACTTTAACAGTGTCGCCAGATATGTGATTTCAGTTTGATGCGCCAAAGAAGCAATTTTAAACTTCTTTTCATCTAATAAAGTAGATCACTTTTATGAGAGGTGTATGCTATTGTAATGAGAGCAGGTAAATTGCTGTACCCAATTGCAATTTTGCAATGGTTCTATCAAATGAGAATTATATAATGTATTGTTTCTCAAAATAATAAAGAAAAACTTACTAAGGGAGAGCTCAAATTTACATTTGTACTCGAAAGGTACTGTTCCTGCCTCTCTGGGCAATTTTATTATTACAATTATTTCATTATATTAATAGAGTGCTAGCAGATCCGGTAGTGGAAATACAAAAGAGGAAAATTCAAAATTGTTAAAATTAAACTGACCATATACTAAATTAACAACATTGACACATGTAAATACATGCTTCTATAGGAGTAGAACTGCTTTTTTCAGAATTTAGGTTTTTAGTATAGATTGCATGCATCTCTGAACAGGTGTTTTTTTAGTGAGCATTTAAAATTAGAATAAGTAGGGGGCAGAATGAGCTATGGAATTCCAGGTACAACAAAGGTAAATTTCTGGAGATGCAATTTGGAAGAAGTGATAATAGTTTTTGAGCCCTGAGGCACAGCAACAGATAGGGAAGAGGACTGAAGTTGCTAAAGGTACCTATCAGAGATATATAATTTTAGCCAGGAGAGAACTAGGTCACGGACGGCATAAGAAAGTTACGTTTTAAACTTTATACTACATACCTTTGCACTATGTGGTTTCCTATTAAGGTGGAAGAGTTGTGCTGCCTTCTTAAATATCTGCTTGAATTAATACATTTTGTTCAGGACTCATCTCTCATTACGCTTCAGTAGCCTGCCCTTTAACCCACTACTGTACCGTCTATATACTTAGAATGGATGTTGAATCTTTATCATTATCTCTGATATTTTTATATATGTGGGTGCTTAGCGGTGGCTAAGGCAAACAATTTAGTGATATGCATTAAAAAGGTTAGCAATGGAAGATTGTGATTAGCCTTATAAAAAGCTCGACATCATTTGGAACCTGCAGTTCATTCATTGGCACCAATTTTTTAAAAATATGTAATTCAATGTGAAATAGTACCAAAGGCTACAAAATTAGCTAGGGGAATTGGGAGTTCCAGTTATGAAGAGCTTTGAGCTAAAACTGATTTAGCTAAGAGGCAATATCATGACAATGTACAGATATACCGTATTTGCTCGATTATAAGACGAGGTTTTTTCCAGAGCAAATGCTCTGAAAAATACCCCTCGTCTTATAATCGGGGTCGTCTTCTAATCGGACCCCAAAAAAATGGCTGGGGCCATGCTGCTTACCGGTCGCGAGCAGCGTCTCTTCCGTTAGAAGCAGGAGGACAGGAAGCTTGTAGCTTCCTCACAGAACTCTATCTCCCCCTCCCTCCTCTGGGGGCGGGGCCAGAGAAGTTGCTGGTACAGCCGGTCCCCTGCAGAAGTCTTCGAGTGAGAGATCTGCAGTTCAGGTAAGGGGGTGGGGGAGGGTTTTTGGGTAAGTATGTGTGATTAATGTGTGAAGTATGTGTGATTAATGGAATGAATGAGTATTTAAATGTTTGTGAATGTGTGTTTGTGTGTGATAGCATGGATGTGTAAGGGGGGTGGGGGTTGTAGCATGGCATAGGGAGGCTGTAATCCCACTACTATCATCCCCAGGTTCCAGCATGTACTGGCTGCCTTGGCTTGATAGGAGTGTGATTGCTGTTAGCAGCAATCACACTCCTATCAAGCCAAGGCAGCCAGTACATGCTGGGTTAAAAGGCATATCATGGGGCTGAGTGGCATATAGGGGGTTAAAATGCATTTCTGGACCTCCAGAAATGCATTTTAACCCCCTATATGCCACTCAGCCCCATGATATGCATATATACCTCCAGAAATGCATTTTAACCCCCTATATGCCACTCAGCCCCATGATATGCCTTTTAACCCCCTATATGCCAGAGTGGCATATAGGGGTATAAGGCATATCATGGGGCAGAGTGGCAAATAGGGGGGTATAAAGCATTTCTGGGGGCAGAGTGGCATAACTGGGGGGGGCAGGTTGGCAAATAAAAGGAAATTTAAAAAATATATTTACATGAATTAATATTTACTGGTAAAACTTTTTTTCCTATAGGGTCGTCTTATATTCAGGCTTTTTGTTTTTTTCCTAAATTAATATTTTGATTTTGGGGGGTCGTCTTATAATCGGGGTCGTCTTATAATCGAGCAAATACGGTATTCATGGTCTACAAGAGGTTCTTCTGTGAGAAATCTTTACACTTCAGAAAGAGCCGATAACAAAAGGCCAACTGTTTTGTTGCCCATCTTAAACAAAGCAGGATGTTGTACACAGTAAGTATTGTAAAGGTCTAGCATGAACTACCCACGGTGGTGATGACTGCAGGTACTATGGAGTCTCTCTGCAATATATTGGACTGTGTTTTGGCAGGACATTGTATTAAGTAGGATACAATTTAAAGTTGTTGATCCAGGGACTGTTCTGACAGCCCATGGAGTCATTATATTTACCCTTCAAATTGGTCAAATTTGATGTGTACTTAAAACAATAGATTTGTCTTCATCTACACTAAATCAGTTAGGGATATCTGTATATCTTAATGTTGGATAAGCCACAATGGAGACAATGTATCAAATAAAAATGCAGTTGTCACAGACATACGTGGGATTTGTAAATAAAGCTGCAGTAATGCATCCCATCCCAAAGGGGTTTGATCATTAAACTACAAATAAACCTCAAGACCTTCTAAGTAAAATACTCACTAGATGACATACTTTAAAAGATTTATAAGGATGTCTTGGAATTTTAAGTGCTATGTGGCTATAAACCTAAAAAAACTTTTTCGGCATAGTAGGCAAGAGCTTCGAGATGTATCATACTGGCATAAAAATTTAATATATTTATGATGAACTATTCAGTGATGATTTGCACAGTGCTACTATATTGTTCTGCTTTTCACTGGACCATAGGAACAGATTATATTCCCATTTTAAGATGCAAACTATAGCCTGGGCTAGGATTCCATTTCATGTGGTAGAAAGCAATGTTTCTAAATATGAAAATGTCCAAATGAGCACTCCTAGAAGCTTGCTATGTCAAGGACCATATTACCACCCTTATAATACTGAAGGTCAGGGAGTCGTGTCCGTACCTCCATGTGGAAGTGATGCTCAATTCCACTGGTCATCTACAACCATCCTCAATATATTTTGAGAGTCCAGTAAATTGAATAAATAACCGTTATAAATGTTCCATAAAAGTTCACATTAAATTAACCACATCTTGCTCATTTGCATAACAAGCTGTATGTATACCGAGGCATATTAAAAATGTAACAAGATGATGGTTAGACTAGTGCTCTTTCCAACAATTTGCAATTCAGACGTATTTTAAAATGTTAAGTATTTTACATTTTTTGTTATGTTTTAAAATGTCAGTAAAAAAAAATATTGGCAGAACAAAATATCAAGCAATGCTACAATACCTGTTAAAAATAGCACAGAGTCAAAAAATAAGCCAAAAACAACTTGAGAAAAATCCACTGTCTATATCTCTCTTTATATATAACACCTTTTCATCGTGGTCATGCTAGGCAGAACTTAAAGCAATGTGCATATGAATCCCTGTATGTATCACCAGAATTACCAAGAATTTGCACTAACAAAGCCCTGGCAGTAAGTGTTGCGCACTAGGAGGAGGTGGCTGTCGGCTAGTGTCATGTGTAGGAAAGAAAACA
The DNA here is from genome assembly GCF_027358695.1 of Spea bombifrons. Taxonomy (NCBI): domain Eukaryota; kingdom Metazoa; phylum Chordata; class Amphibia; order Anura; family Pelobatidae; genus Spea; species Spea bombifrons. Next base: position 133,518,267 of record NC_071087.1, on the reverse strand, counting down.
ACTGCTGAATAGTGTTGGGTCCAGGGTTGAGTGAGAGTGTTAAGTGCCTTCTTTAATTTGGGGCAAAAGGGGCAGCTGCCCTGGTCCTAGTCATTTCTGGGAGACCACAACAACCACGAACGCAGGGGTTGCAACTGAGACCGGGCCAGGCACTCTTGAGGGCCCGGGCGATCACTTCTGCATGGGCCCGGAGCTTACCCCTATGTTGCTTGCACATTCAGCGAGGGAAAGCAGGACATGTTACTTTACCGGACCCTGCTGTGCTCCTGCTTCCCCTGGGCAGTAGAAGCAAAATTGCTTGCACAGTATGAACGCCTAAAGCCTTGATCACTTGCTGGACCTGCATCATTCATTTGCTATGCTATTTCCATAATATTGTGCTCCTCCCCTGCCCAGCACATGTGGTGTGAGGACATCTAGGTCCAGAAAGAGGGAGATAGACAGTCACCTCTTAATCTCTTAGATTAGAGTCTGTGTGGCAAGTATTTTTGTGAGATTTTTTTGGTGTTGGAGTGAAGGCCATGCTAGGAAACATGGGGGGATGCTTGCTCAGGGTCCAATAAATATTAAATGTGGTCCTGATAATGTTGTTTGTAAGGGAGGCTTCCTTACAGGTCTGTATGTGTGGGAGGCTGCCTGATTGTGGTGTGTACGCAGCAGGGGCTGATGGATAGGGTTTGTGTTGGGTGAGGGAGAAAAGAGAGAGAAAGAAAGACAGGTGATTTGTCAATACAGACTACTGCCCACTAAGATGTGTATTAGAATTGACCTTCTTTGTCTTGAAGAAATGAATACCTTTCAGTAGAGTCAAATACATGATCAAACCTTGTAGCTCAGGGTGAATGTTGTGCTTGTATTTTGGCCCTGACTATTGAATTTGATACTGTTTCTGAAACTATAAACATTTCCCTTTCTATACCTACTATACATTTCAGGGGCATCTAGTCTTGGCACCCAATATAATTCCTGTTGTATCTGTATGGTGTAATAGCTATTTATTACTTTTACATTACATTTTATTATAGAGTATCAGCGTACTCTCCAGCACAATTACAAATGGGGAGAATATAAAATTACCAATAACATTACAATTAATAATATCCAAAAATACTGACCCACAAGGTGGTACAGAAGTAGAAGAGGGCCTTGCCCTTGACATCTTGCAGTCCATTAATCTGCTAAAGTTTCTGTCTTTACTACCATTTATCTGCACATTTCCACAAAATGTAACTACATTACTCATAACATTTCACCATTTCTATCCTCATGAAGCCTTCATGCCCCTGTCTGACACTGTAAAGAGATTATTTTTACATTGCATTTTATGGGAATGTGGCAATGGCCTTTAACAGTCCTAACAGGGAACAAGTATGTCTATTGTGTTCTCTTAGTGCTGTGTATTTTTACAGTGCTCTAATTGCAAGAGTGACTGGAAACCTTTCTTATCACTTTTCAAAAGAAAGTAGGTCATGTTCACAATTGGAAATAGTATTATTCTTCCTGCTACCAGAAAACAACAAATTAAATGTATGCAGTATTAATATGACTTTATGTGTATATGTAAATTTAATAAAAAGTGATAAGTGACCTAACCTCGTAAAAACCAAACATTAAATGTAGTTTTGATTTTGAACTAGGTCAAGCAAGGAGTATAGGTCTTTCTTTTAACCGAACACAATTTGGGCATTCTGGATTAACTTTGAAAAACTAAGCTTTGGATCACATGGAACGGGAACTTCACCTTGGAGCCACACATCTGATCCTTTCAAGTTCCAGAATGCAGTGTTTGAAGACCCGTATTTCTATGGTTGATAACTTGACATGGGATCTTTAAAGCATTGGTGTAACATCCTTAAAGCTAAGATAATACACACTCGTAGCCTAAAGGATAGGTCTTTGAAGATCAGCGGTGTATCATTAAAAGTCTTTAGGTGATGTCTCAGACCCAATGTAATACCTTATAACTCTGGCAAAAATATGTTTATAGTTTCTTTCTGAAAAAGAGAAAAACTACCCATAAAAAAATCTATAAATAACACAACAGCTATGACTGAAGAAGGCAGGGTTTCTTAATGACTCAACCCAAGGCATGTTTAATAAAATCAGGAGGTATCTAAAAGCAACCAAGGATTGGAGGTGTTATATGTAGTTTTCTCACTATAGAACATAACCCATGGCTCAACTGGTGCTTTAGCAGTTTCTGCAAAAAATGCTGCATTGTAAAACACTTTCTGAATACGCAATGCTGGCCCTCTATACTACAGCACATACAGTATATGTCTATATAGAGCTTAGAGTCTTAACTCAAAAGACAAACACAGAAAACAGTGTACTCATATAAGTTTTTGGATCTCTGAGGTTTCTTCTTGAAATGGAACGTATCTGAAGATGAGATTATTGAGGTCCTTAAGTCTTAATGTCATTCTATAACATTTTTTTTTGTATAAGTTTAGGAAAATGTTTAGGTCAGCGCCACTTTTACAATGGTCCAGGGGACTGCTTGCCCCACTTTGGCTTGTATGCAAAGAGAACTGCTTTGCTTATCTAAGCCTGCCACTGAAAAAAGAGAATTAAAAAAATTACATGGTGAAAACCAAAATTAGGAAACATTTGTGGGAAACTGATTTTGTCTCATTCAGTGTAATTACAGTGAATTTAATTCTACAAGATGTTGCCTGTAAGGCATCCAGTGACCTTTCCAATATTAGGCACAGGTATAGATTTATTTCAGCTTTGAAGTCAGTTTTGTAGATGAGGTATAAAGTGACATGCCGCATTCAGTTTTGATTTGTTGCAGATTGGTGATTAGTCAGTGGGGCTAATATGAGTTGAGTTTAGAATATATTATATGTAGAATATATTTGACATTTACATCATTGTTAAGGACATATATATTTCACAGGGGTTTTATTCACTAAACTGTGAACTGTAGGTGGATGAATCTAAACAATTTAAACGAAACATGATAGAGGAGCAACTCAGCAACGAATTGCGGTGTCTACCAGGGGTTGAGGTGTCTTTACTAATAATGTCAAAGATGTTAGGGTGTCAGAACTAAGGAATTTCCTTCTCTCTCTCTCTCTTTATTAACATTAAATGCTCTATTAATATAAAGTATAGCATTTCATCTGCATCCGTCTGCATCAAAAGATCTAGACTTTGTATTTATTCTGTTTTCCTGAAGTATCACATTGGTACTCAATAAATTCTAAACAAATTTAATATTGGAGATACACACCTATAACATGTTTTTTATTATTTAACTCTTCATTCAGCTTCTCTTATTAATATATAAGATACAGATTGTTTAATACACACATTTAGTGTAGTCTCTCTATAATGATTGTTATGTGCCAATATGCCCCAGTACCGGCTAGCATATAAACTACCCCTGTGGAGAGTCCCAGAGAATTTATTACAAAGTATGTAGCTGACCTTGAACTCCTTTGCTCCAGGAAGAAAAACCGTGATTGACCATATATTCATTCTGTCTGTTTTCCGTTATAAAACTTCAGACAAGAAAAATAGCTATATACAAAATCAATTGCTATTTCCACCCACTGAGCCACATTCTCACCTTACCGCAAAATCTAATCAAAGGATTTGCCCTTTGCGACCCCGCAAGGAGGGAGTGGTAGAGGGACAGCCATAGCCGATTGTCAAGGGCACATTGTGGTTCTGAAGAATAAAATGTAGATTTGATAAACCTCTTTAGCAAAGATGCTTGACCCTCCTTAGAATTGTAAATGAGTCATTATCTTACAAGTCTTAATTGAGACAGTGACAGAATAAAGACAAATTAGAAGAAAGTAGGCAAACACCAACACTTAGAACTGGTGAGTTTTAACCCCGTTCCTTCAATGAGTTGATAAAAAAGGCAATATATTATTTTCAAAAATATTTAAAAAATTATCAGGAAAGACTAAATTATCAGTATCAGTGGTGGACTGGGGGGACAGTGCCACTCATCAGGGCAGTGCCACACTTGGCTCCTCAAAAATCCCTCTTTCTCAATGTCTCCCTACCTTCTCTGCTGACCACTTCTGTGTCCTTTTCTCTTTTCTGCTTCTATTTCTGTCCTCGATCTTCCTCTGGTTCTCCCCGGGATCAGCTCTGTTGACCAGGCCCTGCCGGAGTACTTCTGCAAAAGGGCTAAGTAGACAGCCTCCCCCAGTTCCTCTAATCAGGGCAGGGTGTGTGTGGAGGCTCCACACTTTTGAGGAACAGCTTTTTGGGGCCTGGTCAGCAGAGCTGATACAGGGGAGAACTGGACCAACAAAGAGGACAGAAGAAGAGGCAAGAGAAGAAGCGGCGCTGTGGGAAAAGAGACGGATACACAGAAGCGGTCAGCAGAGAATGTAGGGGAACAGAGTGTGAGAGAGCATGAGAGAGTGAGTAAGAGTGTGTGGGTTTTTTTTTTACATTTTAAAATGGATCAACCTTGTGATCCAAATACTCTAGGTATGCCCCTGCTCAGTATGCATTGCTTGAAGGCACATGGGTATCCCGAATCTAGACAAGAACAAGGACTGATTAAGTTTATTTGCCATCAGATTTTATGTTTCTTTGTTATAGCTAGTTCACGTGCTTTATAGTGCAGTAAAAGTTGAGTGACAGAATGTAAAAACGGTACAATAAAACCCCCCCTTTTACCCCTTGGTAGCCCTTGTCCTGTCTTCACCTCAACATGAGTGTTGTCTGATGCTTGGCATGGGCTGCTATGATACTTTATTGTCCTTTTTAGGATAATAGCCACACTGTGTAGCTAAG